>NC_081412.1:256668393-256968393 GCF_030272615.1 Cryptomeria japonica
TCCTCTCCTGAAAAATCACTACTGATTCCAAGGTCTATATGTGCGAACAAGCGACTTTAGTGGAATAGCTTCTTGGGTAGTGTATGCTGAAATTTCAAGGGGGACTTATGTTTGACAAGTATCTTGAACTGCTGGATTTAGATGGATTTAGCAATTTTAGGCTCTTCTTTTTTTTGGGAATTTTCTGGGATTTAGACTTTCAAAAGAAATGGAAAAAGGGATAGGGTTTAGGAAGGCTAATCTAATCCTATGAATTTCGGAGACGGTATCAACTGGGTGCTCTCGAGAAACCAAACCTTGCTTCACCACACTAGGGACAACTACACAAGGCCGGTGCAATCTTCAATGGGTTGTGCTTATGATCGAGATGTTGGGATGCACAGGGGATGAGCTCAGACTAACTTTGCACGGTAGAATGGAAATCATCCATTTACCAAAAGTATGAGCGGAGATACACCGTCAATTGATACTTATCAAATCCTTCATTCAAATTAATAACAATGAAATCAAATCTAGATTAATTTTAATTAAGTGTTGAGGCAATTGAATCCATGCAAATCGTTCAAATAATAGAGATTACAAAGCAGCGCACATGCAATATATTATCTGGAAATGACCTTAAGCAACAATACATCAAAAAACCTCACCCTTTTCAAATGAGAGGAGGCAACCTTATATAGTTTCTCAAAAATAAATGAACGGCCGAGATCAAACAGTGATCAAGGGCCAAGATTGAAAGTCCTAAACCCTAATTAGGGTTTCTCGAAATACTATCAGTTCAAACAAATGAAAGAGTGACAAGTGGCGCAGCTGCTAATTTCACTGAGGTGAGTGGCCACTTTCCTCTTTCAGAGATTCAACGTATCTGGACACAATGAGCTTGACCTCCTCCATGGTGACACTTGGCAAACCGCCAATCTGGAAGTCGATGAGGTCCACATCATCAGCGCATGTGGCAAGGATGCCTTCCCACTCGACTGCTTGGGTGAGGAAGTTGTCATCGATGGAGAGGAAGTTTGCAATTTTTGAAAGATCGCCTTTGTCAATCATCTCTGAATCCCGGAAGAAGCTTGCCTGAATCCTGGCTCTCAGGTACTCTGCTTGTAAATGCTTCTCCCTTAGGCTTTCCTTCTTCTAGATCTCTGACGCCACACGGAATACCTTGCACAGGATCTCTCTAACACTTGCCTCTGTCTCAAAACACTTGGTCTCGGATTTCTTCATAACCTCAATCCGAGTGACCAGAGTATAGTACCACGTGCCGAAGTCGTACCTGTCTCCTGTCTGTATGATGCCTGCATCCACTAATCTGCTCTTTGACATGCCTCGGATAACCTTCAGGTGAGGGAGTATTTCATTCTGAATTTCATCCACTTCTTCCCAATTGGATGCTAGATCCTGGATACGATCAATCAACGAAGATGTTGCCTCATGTGCCGATACTAAGTTTTCCACCAGGGTGTCAGCACGCACCGAAGCGTCTGAAATCCATTCCTTTTTTTGAGTGTACGAGCCCTTCATATCATCATAGTCCTTCATTGGTCCTTGCTGAAGAGGCTGTGGTGGAGTAGCCAGGACTTCATGGTTGAGCGGGCTGGTAAGATGGAGAACATACTTCTTCCACTGTTGGTTCTCTTCTTCCACTTTCTTCCTCTTTTCCTTCTCATGAGCCAACCTCGTCTTTAGAACGTTGCAGGAGTCATCAAAATATTGGATCTCTTGGTCCTGGGTAGGCTTACCCATCTCTATGGTGGTAACCTTGTAATCATCTGCTGTGACATTGTCCCTAGTCTTCCCTTCTTTGGGCACCACTATCTGGATTATCCTGAATCCGGCACTGTCTCTCTGAATCAGGGAAAACTTCCTGGCTGGTTTGGGCGGTTTAGCTATAGCGGGTTCATTCACCTTCTCCAGGAATGCTGCGGTGACCTCCTCGGTTGAGTGGGCCTCCTTGGGAACCTTGGCCTTTATCCTTGCTCTCAGCCAATCCGGAATGGTTGATTGTTCTATAGTGTTCCGATCAAACTCATCATCTGCCTCTCCTGGGTTCGCTGGTATGCCATCCAAGAAGATCGTAGGTGCTTCAATTTGCCCCTTGTCTGGACTTCGGAAGACCTTTTCCACCACTTCCTCATCTGGCTGGGAAAGCACTTTTACTTCATCATCAATCACACAGATGTTCATCTCTTGCTCCCCAATTGCACTCTGATCAGGCGCAATGGAAGCAACACTTAGGATGGAGTGACTTTCGCTGGATTCTCTTCTCTCACCTTCAGCCCTTTTCCCTGTGACCTTTGTGGAGCTTCCACCCAACTCCTTCCTCTTTCGAGACCCAACACTTTCTGGATTTCGAGCATCACCAGTGGAGGTACAAAGGTCAACGGACATAGTATCATCTACTCCCATTAATTCATAAGTTAAAGTCATACCTTTGGCCTTCAACTGTTTTGTCTTTTCAGACGCCCACCACCTTGAGTACTCAACCACCGACCTCATGAGGTCTGCTAGATCTGATTTTTTTCCCTCTGTCCAATCTATTAAGACTAAGGGTTCATTCTTCATCTTTTCAAAGCCCTGCTGCTGAAGTTCTATGCTTTCTTCTACCTGATCGGCAACTCTGAATACTTCCGTTGCTCTCACCATACTCAAAGGAATTCTTGACCAGAACCTCTTCCGGATCTTGAAACTATCAGCTGCATTAGCCCAGTAGTCTTCTAGATCCATTCTGTGCTCAAACGTTGTCCCTTCGATCTTCTTTATCTTATGGAATGGATCGAAATCCTTTCTTGCCTTGTATTGATAGAAGGGATACCAAGCCAGCTCCTTCTCAGTGGTGGCTGCAGCTTGTGATGATGGACATGTTTCCAGCCCATTACCAATTGGAAGTGAGGACGTCCCTGCCTTCTTCTGCTTATCCCTTTGAATCACTATATACTCCTCCAATTGTCTCACAACCTCGAGCAACACCACTCAGTTGGTAGGGTAAGCTGGAAGCTTGTATGGAAGCCCAGAGAATCCTTGACTTCGGAGGTAAGTGAATTTTGGATATTGTATGTACCAACACCCGAACCAACCAATGAAGTCCATAGACTCCTGAGAGAGCCTCTGGTGCAAGCCACCTTGAAGTGTTCGGGTGATGTGCATCAGGAAGGTATCATTCACCCTTTTAAAATGGAATTTCTCCTCCATGTGGAGCTGGGGATAGCAATCGTACACTAGAAACTGGTTCTCCTTGTTCCCAACTTCTCCTCTGCAAGTGAGACCTCTATACCTGTAGGTCCTGGCCAAGGAATAAAACAAGTAAGAACTCATGAAGAAAGTCTTATTCGTCTCCAAGTTCCTTAGTTGGCTATCTAGGTTGTCGCTGATCATCCGGGCCTAGTCTATCATTTTTACTCCATTGATTATTTCATTAATGAAATAATACATCCAGGGTTTGAATGGAGCTCCCTGAGGATTCCCTATTATTCTATTGAGCAGGACAATCATGTCCCCAATGTCCTCCTTGAAGTATGCTCGTACTAGGCTCTTTCTCTGGAGTTTGGAGGCGCACTTCCTCGGCTTGTCTAGCTAGGAGTGGTTAACTATGGCATCATATTCTTCTAGGTGGTCGTGGTACAGACTGTCAGCTTCCTCCTTCGTCATATATACTGTGTTGTGGTACTCGGGGATCCTGAAGGCCTCTCTGATGGCCTCATCGCTGACATTCGCCAACACTCTTCCATCAGGTGCAACAATATCCTTATTGATGGGGTTGTAGTGTTTGGCACATTCGACTACTAGTTCATTGCACTGCATGGTGGGGAGGAAGCCAGCAGCGTGCACGATACCACTCTTCATCATTTTTTGCGCAATGGTGGTAGGCACAAGGTTGTCCAGACCAAATATTCGCTTCTTAAACTCCCTCAGATTGATGTGTCCGAGGTTGGTGTCACTGATGTTCTTCCACTTGGAAGTCATCCTCGACTCTGGAGGAGCATCTTTGTCTACTTGGAATTTCATAATGTCTAGGGCCTGCAGGCTAACAATGGAAATTTTAAAGTTAGAAAATGATTTGCAAAGTTTTGAAAATAATGGGGCTGCGAAATGGCTAAGTGTTGGAAAATTTTCCATTTTTTTATTCTCATACTTAGCCATAAAAATCGAATTTTCACCTTAAAGCCCTCAATCTTAAGGCTGGTTGTGATTACCACCAAGTGTCAAAACTTCCAAAAAAATTTCATACTTAGCCAAAAAAAATGATTTTCTTCCTCCAAAATTATGAAAAAAATCATTTATTAAATTCTGGTAAATATTCAGAAAATTCACAATTTTAATTTCACCTCCGACTTGGATAGAAGTAAGGCTAGAATTTTCTCCAAAATGTTCAGAAAATTCAGAAAAGTTTGGATGATTCTTCCTCGTACTAGTTGTCTTTCTCCAGAAATCTGTAAACCTTCTGCCAAAAAATATTATCCCACTTCCAGCAATATCTAGAATTTTCTCCAGATGATCTTCAAACTGACATACTTCACTAAGCTCTCCTTAGTAACTTTGAACTTCTTGGTGTAATAATGAAGTATTTGTAGACAAGGTTAAATTTTCAAGCAAAACCCCTAAAATCATCCAACTCATACTTCTAATTCTTAAAAAGAAACTTTCTATTTTGATTTAAGTTTGAAGATATTCATCAATTCTCCAATATTCCCCTTTCAAAAAAAACTTTCCATTTTGAATTAATATCTCAATAATTTTCCAATATTCTCTCAATATTCTCTTTTTCCAAAAAAACTTTCCATTTTGGATTTATCTTGAGGATTTTTTTTAGATATTTCTTCATTTTGGATTTAATTTTGAAATCCCAATGGATTTTGTGACATCATTGGCATCTTTGTTTGACTTTTCAATGTGCAGGTGGATTTTTGGAATTTTATCTCCATCTTCTTCAAATTTTGGCGGACTTTGGATACCTCTCCAAGGTATGGCGGACTTCAGACTTGGCTCTTCCATCACTTGGCATGCTTGGGCGGACTTTAGGCTACACTCCTATACACCCTACACATACATGGTGGACTTTAGAGACCTCTCTACCTTGGCCTAGGCGGACTTCAAGCAACATCCTTCTTGGGCGGACTTTGGAGTGAGGACCTTCATGGCCTCCTTTACCTTTGGTGGACTTGGGACTTGGCACTATTGTGACCTCCCAAAGGCATGGCGGACTTTGGTGGAGGCTCCTTCATGACCCTTCTAACCTATGGTGGACTTTGGCCTTTGCTCCTACATGGCCTCCTTCTTGGTGAAAATTTGGCTAAGGCATGGGGCGGACTTTGGAGAGTGCTCCACCTTGGGCGGACTTTGGTGTTAGCTCCTTCAAGGCCCCCTAAGGTGTGGCGGACTTTAAGGATAGCTCCTCCATCACTTGGGCGGACTTTAGGCATCCCTCCTCTTGCTTGGGCGGACTTTGGAAGGCTCTCCACATTGGGCGGACTTTGGAAGGCTCCCCTCATAGCTCTCTTCAAGGCAAAATTTTGGCTAAGGCATGGGGCGGACTTTAGCCTTTGCTCCTTCATGACCTCCCTAGCCTTGGCGGACTTTGAGGTGTGCTCCTTCATGGCCTCCATCAAGGTGAAAATTTGGCTAAGGCATGGGACGGACTTTGAAGGTCCCTCCTCATGACTCTCCTAAGGCATGGCAGACTTTGGCCTTAGCTCCCACATGACCTCTCTAGGGTGTGGCAGACTTTAGACAAGGCTTCTCATGGGCTAGGCGGACTTTGGTGGTGTCCCCTACATGGCTTCCAATGCATACATGGTGGACTTTGATGGTTGCTCCATGCAAGGTGGTCTTCAACACATCCCCTCATGGGCGGACTTTAGAGTGCTGGCCATCATGGCCTCTTCAACACATGGCGGACTTCTGGATAGCCTTATTTGTACCTGCAAAACCCTTCGTTTAGCCAAACTTAGAAGGTTTTTAGAAAAATTTCAAAATTTCAAAATTTCACAACTTAATCAAATTTACTCAGATTAACTTGAAATTTGAAATCCATGCCTAGGTGGATCATTTGAAGCAGGAAAAAGCCTAAAATCTAGGGATTTAGCTTTTTTAGGTCAAAACTTGGAATTTTCGAGTTCCGGTCGAAGCGGGTCAGTGGTGCAAGTGTAAACCCTAGGTTTGCATCCCGAAAAAAGCAAAAGCCTAAAATCTAGGGATTTAGCTTTTTTAGGTCAAAACTTGGAATTTTCGAGTTCTGGTCGAAGCAGGTCAGTGGTGCAAGTGTAAACCCTAGGTTTGCATCCCCAAAAAAGCAAAAAGCAAACATCCCTAAAAAATAGGAAAAACTTTCTAAAAATAGCCATACCGGGGATCGGGCTGAAAATGCCAAAAACGAAACTTCCTAAAAAATAGGAAAAAGCAAAAAAGCAAACTTTCTAAAAATAGAAAGTTGTCCAAATTCATCCAAATCAATTGCGATCTTCGTCCTTGGGCCTCTCTAATTACTCTGGTGGTGTTCACACTTCGGAATCACATAACTTGCAAAAACTAAATTTCAATCGTCAGGGCCTGAAATGCTCTGAACTGGACAAGGCTTGGTGAAACTGCAGCAAAAGGTCACAAGGTACCAACGAAACCCTAGAAAGCAGGAAAATCAGAGGGTCCCCATTTGCAATGGGGCGATGGGTGAAAAAGGTCACAACACCTTCCAAAGGGTCCAAAGCGAATTTCAATTTCGCTCTTGACCCTTCTAGAGGGTCTAGAGCGCATTTCCTAATATCTCCCTTCCTGGTCTTAATTTGCCTCATAAACCTTGTCCTTATGGTGTAGTGAAGAGAGAATTGACGTGTGAAACAAAGTGAAGTGATAAAAGGTAAGGAATTTGAGTATAATTGCAAATTTCGCTCCTGACCCTTCCAAAGGGTTGAGAGCGAATTCCTCTATAAGACACTCTACCTTGCCCAAAACTATGAACCAATCCATATCCCAGGTATTATTGAAGGCAATTCACTTGTTTGGATGAAGAAATGTGAAAATGAAGTTAGGATTTGGGCCAAAGGGTGAATTTCGCTCTTGACCCTTCCAAAGGGTCCAGAGCGAAATTCATATAAGACCCTATTTTCTTCACAAAATCTTGAAGTGAACGCCAA
This sequence comes from Cryptomeria japonica, assembly GCF_030272615.1. Taxonomy (NCBI): domain Eukaryota; kingdom Viridiplantae; phylum Streptophyta; class Pinopsida; order Cupressales; family Cupressaceae; genus Cryptomeria; species Cryptomeria japonica. The sequence goes on from NC_081412.1 coordinate 256,675,518, forward strand.
TTTAAGCTGGATGATGATAGGGGGAGGCCTAAGAAGTTATATCCAAGCCAAGGAAGGGAGAAGAAGGGTAAGAAATGAGCTCAAGGAAGAATTTCGCTCTTGACCCTTCCAAAGGGTCCAGAGCGAAATTCACATAACCTTTATTTTCTTCCTTGTTATGGCCAAGTTTTGGATTTCTAAGTCATGGTTGGAAGGAATTTGATGCGTTCTTACCTTTGAAAGGTGAATTGAGGTGATGGAATAGTGAAAATCAACCCAAGGTAGGAATTTCGCTCCTGACCCTTCCAAAAGGTCCAGAGCAAAATCCTCAATTTGACCCCCTATTTTGCCTAAGACGTTGAAAAGACCTTGTTTTGAGCTAAGTGGATGGCAAATGGACTTGATTGTGGTGAGGAGAGGTGAGTTTGATCAAATCTGAAGGTAAATTGAATGGAAGAAGTGAGAAATCAACCTAGAATGGAAATTTCGCTCCTGACCCTTCCAAAGGGTCCAGAGCGAAATTCCCCATAAACACTATTTTCTTCCTTGTTTAGACTAAAAGCCTTGTTCCTTGGACATAGTGGGGGTAAATGGACATGTTCTTGCCTTAGGAAGCGAATGAAAGCATTGAAAAGTGAGGATTTTGTCCAAGTTTGGGAATTTCGCTCCTGACCCTTCCAAAGGGTCTAGAGCGAAATTCTCCATAAACCTCATTTTCTTCCTTGTTTAGGCCAACATTTTAGTTCCTTGGGCATATTTGGAAGTGGATCAACATGTTTTTGCCTTAGGAAGTGATTAAAAGTGAAGGAATAAAGGATTTTGTCCTAAATCATGAATTTCGCTCCTGACCCTCCTAAAGGGTCCAAAGCGAAATTCTTGAAAACACCTATTTTTCCCTTTGATAAGGTCAAATCCTTAGTTTCTATGGTGTGGTTGAAGGTGGATTGGTTTATATTGACTTTGCAATGGAGATTGGAGTTCAAGAGATGAAGAGTCAAGCCTAGAATGTGAATTTCGCTCTTGACCCTTCCAAAGGGTCCAAAGCGAAATTCTCAAAATCTCCTTTTTCTCTCAATTTTGTGTCAAGCCAAGTGTGGATCAGGGTGAATTAAGATTGAATATGTTCTTAAGCATGCCTTTGAATGGCTTGTGACCACCAAAAATGGAGGTTTTGAGCTAAATCTTGAATTTCGCTCCTAACCCTTCCAAAGGGTCTAGAGCGAAATCCTAAATAGGTCCTGTCCCTGGCCATGGTTTTGAGCGAATTTCTCCTTTCAAGCCATTTTGAGGTCAAACAAGTGTTGTCTTCGTGAGAGGGGGATCCAAAGTTGAGAGTCAAAGGAAAGCAAGGTATGAAGAATGAATCTAGGTGAAGGAAAACAAGCAAATCATGAATTTCGCTCCTGACCCTTCCAAAGGGTCCAGAGCGAAATTCCCAAAATCACCTAATTTGCTCATGATAGAAGCTAAAATATGAATTCCTAGGCCTTGGAAGAGAGAAGACTAATGCATACTTGCCTTGGGGAGCAATTTGGGGTAAAGAAATGATGCAATTTGGACCTCATCATGAATTTCGCTCCTGACCCTTCCAGAGGGTCCAAGACGAAATCCTTTGAAACTCCTATTTTTCACCTTGCTTGAGCTTGGCAAAGGGCTAGTTGTGAGATTATGATGAGAAGAGGTTTGAAGGCTAGGCCTAAGATTGTGAAATGATGAAATGAGGTCTAAATTGAGCAAAATAGCAAATTTCGCTCCTGACCCTTTGTTGATGTGTATTTTGTACACAATCAAACACAAAATAAAATACCCCAAGGGTACCTTATCCTCTCTTGAATAAAGCCTCTGATTGCTGAAGATGTCGCAAAAAAGGATCAATCAGGATGACTCTAAGGTTCTTTGATGTAGGGTCTCTACGTGTGGATAAGCACCAGTGGTCGTTGTGAATGCTGTTTCATCAAGGGGCCTTACGTTTCCGTATTGTAGGAACAGGATTTCCTAAAACAAACAAGTTCTCAAAAAGATCAAAAGGTAGGGTTTGCAAGGGATGAATTCTAATCTAATCCTAAGAATGACTCAATGTAGGCTAGACTTGGTAAGATTCTACCAATTTCAATATTGCCAAAACATAACAACTCAACTGAAATTGATGCGATCTTCTAAGGTGACTAATGATTTTCCAATTCATCAAGGATCATAGACACTACCATGAAGGTACATATCAATAGTTCAATGATGATTGAAGGTTTAAGTAATCCAAATATCTCCAGTTGACCACACAAGGCGTTCTTACAATCAGTAAGAAGCTAGTGGTTTGGAACGTGAATCTCACCAAAGATCAAGCCCAACACTTAGTCCTTCAAATTTAAATACTACTTCGACCAAGAATGATTCAAGAAAGTAAGCAACCATGAAAGTAGCCACAAGGATTGCAATAAAACACCATAACTTCAATATTTTATTGATCTCAAAGCCAAAATAGACAACAATTGCTTGAAATTCTCTCTTCAATGCTCAATCTTGCTACAAAATAACTTTCTTCTCTCCAAAAGCTCTAATCTTCTAATTTCTAACTTACTATCTTCTAATCTCTAATTCTAATGACAAAATGAAAATGAATGAGGGTATATATAGCATCCTCAATTACAATGAATGGCCCAGATCAAAAGAAGATCAACGGCTGAGATTCTGACACCTAAACCCTAATTAGGGTTTATTACAAAAAGTTCCCCTTTTATTGAACAATATTAAATGCATAGCCAAATATTTAATTGGCACAAAAATCTAGGAAACATAGACCAATGATAATTAAGGTGCCACATCATCTATAACAACCTCTCTTCTAGAACCTTGTTCCCTTTCCAATGCTCCTTCTTAGCATATGCAATGAATCTGGACACAATTCCTTCAATCTTAGCAATAGGAATCTCGAGAAGATTCCTCATTTGTCCTCTAAGTGGATAACTTGATCGAAGGCCTTGAGAAGAGCTGCATCCCATCCAGGTTCGAGTTCCTTGATTTTCTCAATCAGGAGCATAGTAGCGAACATTTGATCCCTTTGCTCATCTGTGATAATATTCTCATCTTTGCAAAAGATGACTTTAACCTTCTCTTCCAACTCTTGAAGATTCACATCTGTCTCATCTTCAATCCTTCTGCCAAGAATAGAACATAACAACTCAAACACCTTGTCCTGAATTGGATGGATGACCTCCTCAACTTGATTGCATTTGGTACTAATGTCTTCGAAAAGAACTTCCTTCATCTGGAGTAGAGTTGACCACTGGAGTAAATTATGAGCTCCTCCATCCATTATCTTTTCTTGTGCTAGGATTTTCCTTGGTGTTTGCCTGATTACTTGCAGAACAGGAATGATAACATCTCTAGTGTGGGCAAAGGCGGCTACTGTTATCATTAGGTTGTGGATGATCTCAAGGACCTGGATAGCTCGATGGGTGGTCTGCATCATTCTTGTTGCGAATTCAACGACAACTGTATGGGATTTGTCAATCCAAGAGCTCATAAGCTGGACCAATCTCTTAACTCTTTCTGCCTCACCAACTGATTCAAGGGGAAGTGCTTGCACAGGAGATACTGCTGGATCCTGACGTCCCAAAGGCTGATTGAGATGGCTAAAGTAGCCTCTCCAAGCACCAACCTCTCGCTCAAGCTTTCTATTCTTTTCCATTTCTTCTTTAAGCTTGTCTTTAAGTGCCTCAAATGAATCAGTTGCCTCATCCAGTGTTTGCTCGGCTGTGAGTGGACCAAGCTCAAATGTTTCTACATCATACTCTTCTGCAAGGATTTCACCTTCATACTTGTCCACTGTCGGTGTAGCTATCTGTAACTTCCTGGACCCTGTCTCATCTCTGATCATCTTGGACATCTTGGTGGCCTTCTTCCATTCTGTTACTCCCTGAGAATTTCCTACAAGGCTCTCTAAGTCAATTACATTATCTTCATCTTCGATCACAATCACCCTTGTTAGCCTCTCCTTCAACCAATCTGGAATGGCGGATCTTGTCTCTCTAACTTGTATCTCTTTAGGCAATGGTTCTTCTTCTCGGAGAGGAGATGTCACTTCATCATTATTCTTGTCTTCATGTAGCTCATTATCTTGAGGAGATTGACTTGATGAACGTTGAGACGCCTGCCCTTCTTCGTGTGTATCATTCTGTACCATTGATTCCATAGATTCCTGAACTTCAGGTACCCTCTTCTCTTGTCCTACATTCTGACTTGTCCTTTTTTCATGTCAAGAAGATGTACCGGATGAGCGATCTCGATTGGCCTCTTGTTTCTTCTTGGAGGGTTCTCTTTTCTCAGGTCTTTCTTTTCTCTTCGCACCTCTAGGATGGGGATTGCCTTCACTTGCGCTTCGAAGATTACCTTCACTTGTGCTTCTAGGATGAGGATTGCCTTCACTTACACTTGCTCCTCCTTCCCCTGGTCTTTCCTCCAAAGTAAAAGTCATAGGTATGTTCTGTTCTCTCAACTTTTGATGTTGCACATCAACCCATCTGCGAGTACAAGACAAAACTGGAGCCATCAAAGCTTTTAAGTCAAAAACCTCAGGTTCATTCCAATCTATCTTCACTACTTTGTCTTCTCGGTCATAAGATGATTGGAGATGTCTGCCACTGTCCTGAGCTTGATCAGCCACTCTATAAACTTTGCATTTCCTAATGAGATCTAAAGGTAACCTGGAATGCATCTTTCTTTTCACTTCTAAATCATCTGTGAGATTCATCAAAAAGTCCTCTATCTGAAATTCGTGCTTGTACTTTCTACCAACTGTTTCTTCTATATATCCATAAGGATCAAAATTTTCCCTCAAGGCAAAGAATGAAAATGAATATAAGGCCAGCTCCTTCTCTGCGTCATCCATGGCTAGAGCATTAGGACATACCTCAACTGAATTCCCTAGTATGATAGGCACAGGAATTCCATTTCCATGCCTGTGTCTGAATGCCTTTGCATAAGCTGCCAACTGCCTAGTCACCTCAAGTAGTACTATCCTGTCTGTCGGATATCTTGGCAACATATAGGGAGGCGAAGGACACCCATGAACTCTAATATATGTAAATTTTTGGAATTGGATGAACCAAGCACCATACCTCTTCACAAGCTCCTGTGCATCTTGAGATAGCCGATTGTGAATTCCGCCTTGCAATGTCCTGGTGATGTTCATCGTGAAGGTATCATTGACTAACTTGTAGTCACTTCCAGGTGGATGATGCAAATGGACATAAGAATCACAAACTCTGACCTCTCCGGGCCCTCTTCCGATCACTCCTCCGTGAGGTAGTCCTGCATATTCAAAACTCCTGATCAAGGCATATATGATGTACGAGCTCATGTGGAAGGATTTGGTAGCCTTCAGTCTTCTTAACTGCACGTCCAAGCAATGGCTAATAATTCTAGCCCAATGAATCGTTCCTTTTCCTTGAACTATCACTTGGATGAAGTAGAACATCCACTTCTCAAAATAGAAGGCTTGAGGAGCCCTTGTAACTCGATTGAGTAAAGTTATCAAATCTCTGTACTCCTCTTGGAAGTCGATCCTATGTGGTGTGTTGGGAATCTTGCTCAAGCGAGGACGACTTTTGAGTAACCAATTCTTATTGATGATGCTCAAGCAAGTGTCTGGATCATCTTCATACATGTACCTGGCTCCTTCTAAGCTTTTGTAAATCATATCCCTATGTTCTGGAAGATGAAGAGCCTCACTTATAGCCTCCTCTGAAAGGTAAGCCAAAGTGTTTCCTTCCTTGGACACAATTGATCTTGATTGTGGGTTATAATGGCGGGTGCACTCGATCATCAGCTCATGGCACTGGACTGCTGGAGGGAAACCGACCGCCTTGATAATGCCACTTTCAATTATTTTGTTTGCGACAGGTGATGGCTTTCCAATGTAAGGGACCTCTCGAAACTTCTTCACACTGAAGTTTCCCAAGTTGGTATCTCCGATGTTGTTCCATTTTGACACGATCTTGGTCTCCAATTCTTCATTCCTTTGATCTTCCTTCATGAGAGCTGGACGACTAGTGGATGCTCCTGCCTTTGGGGTCGCCATCTTGACACCTACACAACATTTCATGATGAGTAATATATTTTGCAATTTAAACATTTAGGAAACTTCATGATAAATCTTTGAATTATCATTTCCTAAATTTAACTACGCAATTTGAAATTCAAAATTCAAAATTTCAACGTTGGGACTAGGAAAATCAAGTCATACCTCCACTTGAGAATTAATTCTAAGATATGATGCAAAATTAGGAAAATTTGCTAGGCAAAATGAAGATTGAAGACTCCCTTTAGCAAAGTGCGCCTCCTTCTAGTCTTTGCAAGCATCAATTTACCACCTCTAGTCTCCAATACTTGAGGAAAATTCGCTCCAACTTAGACCAGATTTCGCACCTTCCTTGCTCTTCCAAATCGCATTTGAAATAATGAGTGAATGATGGATTAAAATCGCTCAACACACCTCTCTTATATAGACGCTTCACCATTTCAATTTCCCATAGGCCGACTTGGAAAATAGGCCAAAAATAAATAAAAATTAATAAAAGAATAAGGCCAACTTGTCAAAATATTAAAATAATACCCCAAAGCGCTCCATTTTTAAATTTAATTTAATAAAAAAATAATTTTAAATGCCTTTATAATTGAAAATTTTGATTTTTTTTTAAGGCTCAAAAATTAATTATTAAATGCTATGCGCTTTTATTAAATGTCAATTTAATTTTTAAAATATTTTGGAGTTTTAGCGAAATTGGCCTTTAATGTGATTTGGAGGACATTGGCGCCTAGGCATGGTAAAAAATATCAATTTGTTAATAACCTCGCTCTGGTCCCTGGGAGAGGGACAGGAGCGCCTTTTCATTTTTGGCCTTGTATTCATTGCTTTCACGTTCAAAATCTCTTCCTGGACGTCCAAAATGGGATTTTCATTTGGAACTTTGAGTTTGATTTATTCGATCTTTGGAAGGATCTTGCCTTAAAGCATTTTCGCCCTGGTCCCTTGGTGAGGGACAGGAGCGATCTCACCCTTTGTCCTTGGTCTTTGTCTTTCAAATCGCCAATTCAAGTTTGGATGTAAACAATGATCTTCATTCGTCCCTTCAGTGCCTGCTCAACTCGTTTTCTCAAGGCAAAATAGACTCTCCAAAGATTTTCGCCCTGGTCCTCCAGTGAAGGACAGGAGCGATTTTTACATTTGAGCCTAAGATTGTCGATTCTTGGGGGCAATTCCTTGTTCATCATCTTTTGAGAGACATTTCTCACCTTGCACAACCTTGTCTTGGCGTGATTCTGGAGGGGATTTGTTGATTTTATGAAAATCGCCTTGGTCCTTCAGTGAAGGACAGGAGCGCCTTTTAGTTTATTGTACGAATTCTTGACCACATCGACCTCCAACTACCCTCAAGGCATAAAACATGATTCTCCATTCTATCTTGAGTCCTAGAAACAAGAAATAGTATTTCAAATGTTAAGTGTTTAGGCATACTTGAAGATTTCGCTCTGGTCCCTTGGAGAGGGACAGGAGCGCCCTAGCCAATTTTCATCGAATTTTGTGGTCCTTGCAATTCCATTCTTCCTTGAAGCATTTTTAAATATCACTCCAATCTTGTGCCTTGACCTGGATTCGTCCCAATTTGAGGAGGAAGGCTTGTTAATGTGTTTTTCGCCCTGGTCCCTTGGTGAGGGACAGGAGCACCTTGGCAATTATGAGCTCACTTATGTTTTGCTAACTTTCAAAATTATCTTCAATGGACCGATTATGCCTTCCTTCATTCATCCCAAACATGAAACTTGCTTTACCTTTGCCAGAAATTTGCCTTGTGAGAAAATCGCTCTGGTCCCTTGGAGAGGGACAGGAGCACCCTTTGAAAATCGCTCTGGTTCCTTAAGGAGGGACAGGAGCGCCTTTTGTTACTTAGGTTGATTTTCTTCATTGTGGCCCACTTAAGTTATATTCAACGGACAGAACACATTCCCCTTGACCTCTTCAAATCGTAAAATCACTTAAATCTTGCAAGGATAATGCAAATTTGGAATTCAAGCTCCGGTCCTTCAGTGAGGGACAGCAGCGCCTTTTAGTTTCAAGGCCAAATCTTTTCACTTTTCATCTCAAATTTCCTTTGCTGGGGAAGATATCATCTTTTTACAATCCATGAATGAGAGCCCAAATCCAGAAAAGGTCCAAGAAGGTGTGTACAAAGAAAATCGCTCTGGTCCCTTGGTGAGGGACAGGAGCGAATTCATCTTGCTAGACAAAAAGTTCAACCTTTCATTGCTTTTAACTAAGTCTGGATACTCCATTATGCTCATTTCATTCTTCCTTGTGTCCTTAATGCTTCAATTTGATCAACCAAGGCCAAAAATGACCAAAATAAATCATTTCGCCCTGGTCCTTCAGTAGAGGACAGGAGCGAATGTATCTTACTCCTTCAAATTTCATCATTTTCAAACCTTCAAAATCCTCAAAATCTTCAATTCATGTCCAATCATCTCCCCTGGAGACCCTGCACAAAACAATTTAAAGGAAGTTAGAGACAAATATGCACTAAATAACATTTTCGCCTTGGTCCCTGGGAGAGGGACAGGAGCGATTTCACCTTTATAAGCCAAAATATCCATAATTTAAATCTTCAATCACTTCACCAGGCAGGGTTAGATTATCTTCAAGGCCAGGGACCAGTTAGCAAGCCTTCAAAAATTTGGTCAAAATTTACCCAGACAAAAAATGTACAATTCCATCTTCAAAATGCTAGCCCTTAGACAAAATTTGAATTTTCCCTCAAAAAACCCTGACTGGACCTAACCTGAGACATACTTGACTTTCTGACAGGCTCATCCTACTTCAAAAATTGCAATCTTCGAGAGGATGCTTAATAATCTTCAAAATTTGACTGGACTCGGCTTGAAAATATCCAAAAGAAACCCCTAAGGCTTAACCCTAGTCCAAACAACTCACTCACTTACTCAAAACCCTAAAAGCAGAGAGGAGAACAGGCAAAATAGAAGCAAAAAAGAGGGGGTCCCCATTTTAATGGGGCGATGTGTGAAATGGTCACAACACCCTTCCAAAGGGTCCAGAGCGAAATTCTTATAGGGCCTGTCCCTGGAGAGGATTTTGAGCGAATTTCATTCTAATGTCTTCTTGTTGATGATTTAAGGTAAGAAATCGTATGTTAAGATAAATATATCATGTGTACTTAATCATCTTTTGGTTTGTTTTGCAGACAGAAGAAGATCAGGCTAAGACAAGGACGACCTATTCCAGTCCATCATCATCAAGGACATTCCAAGTGCATAAAGGATGACTCTAGGTGTTTTGAAGCGTTGGAAGACTTCAAGTGCTCGAGGAGTTCCTGGCTATCCTCAAAAGACTCCATTCTACCACACAAAAGACCCACATGATGACAGAGAAGAATGACCTTATCACCACTTCAAGGTGAGACATGCTACCGGAGAAGAAGGAAGGACTTAATAAAGAAGAAGGCCTCATCAAACACATGGAAGTCAAAGAGGTACATCATTCATCGCATCAAGGACGAAGGAGGATCAACTAAATTCAATACAAAGGTACATTTAAGAAGCAGATAGTTTCAGAAGAGTTAATCAAAGTTAAGCTTCTCATCAAATATCAAGAGATACAAGCAAGTACCAGACAAGGTGGCATCCCAGTCACTGTTTCTCTAACCAGATTGGTCCACCTCAGCATGTCCAGATTCAATGTACCTGACTCATCAGTGATGGCACAAACTTCAAGGCACCTACCCCTTCTTCCTATTGGTTCTCAAGCATTAAATGTAATTTTCTCATTGGCTAAAGGAGTTTGTTATAACAAACCCTAATTAGGGTTTTCATCTTGTAATCCTAGCCATTGATTGTAAATCAACCTTGAGCCATTGAATTGTAAAGAACTCTCTATATAAAGCTCTGGCTCTTCATTTGTAAAGGTTAATAGATAATAGTTAGGAGTTAGAAAAAGAGAGATAGTCAATAATTAGTAGCTCAATAGTAGATAGCATTTTAGAGTAGAGTAGAAAGAGAAGGCAAAGATTGTTGCCAAGACATTGTTGCAAAAGACATGTAAACTTCATTGAAGGAATGGTGAATTCTATGTGTCGATTCTACAATTTGCATAGTCTCTATACTTCTCAAATTTAATTTCATGTTATTAGATGAATGGAAGAAATTTCTATGATCAATGGTGAAATTTGTATATCCATACTACTAGCGGTTTGTTGATTGCAAACTTGCCTTGTGTAGTCGACTGGAATCATTCAGCTTAAGCTTAACTCCAGTTATCGCTTCTTCATTGATACGCATCAACTTGATGGTGTCTATGCTTGTAGCGGTGATCTGAACATCATAAAGCTACTCTTAGAAGATCGCACTAGCCTTGTGGAGATGATCATAGCATGTCAAAGCAAGACTTAGTTAGAGTTTCATCAAAGGTCATCCATTGCTCCTACATTCTTAGTGTTAGAATTAGATTCCTCTCCAACCCTTACCAAAGATTAGTAAAGACCCGTGTTCCAGTGGTATCCAAAGTAAATCAAACGCTCAAGTCATCGAATGTAAGTCCCCTTGTGATTCCAGCAAAAATCACATCATACCGCAAGAGCTTATCCATACGTAGAGAACCTACATATAAGAACCTTGGAGTTGCGCCGATTGATCCTTCGGCGAAATCTTCAGCATTCGGGGAAACTTTGTTCAAGAGAGGATAAGATACCTTGGTATTTTATTTTGTGTTCGCATGTGCATGAAAAACACATCAACAGGACCAAAACTAGCGAACCCGATAACATAGATAATAATAGTGGACACCTAGAAATCCCTACTTGTGGACATATATCATTGATTGATTGAGTTCAAGATGATAAATTTGATATATAACTAAACAAATTTACTTTCTTTTGATAAATCATACCATTTATCATATATCGTAAATCTGTCAAAGACTAGACTTCTATAGTCCATTAAGTTTGATAATCCATTTGTTGATGTGTTTTTTATGCACTTCAAAGTTCAAACACAGAATAAAATACCAAGGTATCTTATCCTCTCTTGAATAAAGTCTCCCAAATGCTATGCTTCGCAATCAAATGAGATAACTCCAAGGTTTCTACTGTCAGGTCTTGACTCGTGGATAAGCTCAATGGTTGATGTGATTGCTGGTAATCCAAGGGGACTTATGTTGAATGCTTGAATGTTAAACGTTTGGAAGTTGCTGGAACTTAGATTTTAACAACTTGCTTGGAAAATAAAATGGCAAAAGAATAGGGTTTAAGAAGACTAGTGTGATCTTCTAAGGAGAGAAAAATGATGTTCAAATCACCATTAACAACAAGGATACCATCAAGGCAATTCATATCAAAGTGTGAATAGCAATTGAAGTTAAGCTCATTTAAGGATTCCAGTTGACCACACAAGGGAAACTTACAATCAGCAAATTGCTAATGGTATGGATATATGATTCTCACCATTGATCATGCACAAAGTTCTTTCATTCATCTAATTATCATTATCTAACATGAAGATCCAACAAGAAACCATGCAATTGTAGAAGAAACAACACATTTCATCATAATTTTGATGAAAAAGAAGTTTATTTACAACTTTGGCAACAATTTCTGCCTTCTCTTCCTATTCTACTCTAGCTACTATTGGCTATTACTGAACTATTAACTTGCTTACTGATCTATTAAGTATTAACCTGCTAGTAACCTTTTACAAATGAGAAAACTGAGCCTTATATAGATAGCTCTTTACAATGAATGGCTCAGATTGATTCACAATCAATGGCCGAGATTACAAGATGAAAACCCTAATTAGGGTTTGTTATAGCAACTTCCTTTGGCTAATGATAAAATTACATTTAGGTTCAATATTGAATGTGAACCGATAGAATATGAGGCTAGGTATCTCGAAGTTTGTGTCTCCATGGATGAGTCATGTACATTGCATCTGGACATGTTGATGTAGAACCCTTTGATTGGTTAGTGATGACAAGGATGCCGCCTTAGTTTGCTTGGTAGACTTGATACTGTTATATGTTAAACTTAGCAATCAAATTGACAGTAAAGAACAAGAAAACACAAATGCACACATAACACAGCGATACCCTGGGAAAACCTCCCTCTTGGAGGAAAAACCCAGCAACAATAATCTCAGATCTGATTTGATTAAGCAGATTACAAGTTTACCCTTCTAGGACATAAATCAACTATAGCAAAACTTATCTTAATCTGGAAGTCAGGGTGATGTGCAGATCGTTGTCAAACTTAGACAGCCTTTGGGCAGCCTTGACACACTCTAGCATACCTAAGGCAAATTCGGCAGCCCAGAAGATCTTGGCCTAGCCTAGTAGACAAATCGCTGACTGATAAGCATTCACTGCCCTAGAGTGCAGCTCCAGATCTGCTGATCACGGATGCTGATCAAAGAAGGAAATTGCAGATCACATACAATAGAAGTTCGCTAACCTTGCAGAGGTAATTCGCTAAGTGTGTATATGTTGTGTTGATGCTTGCATTGCCTTGAATATAAATGAGCTTTTACATCTTATTTGACTTAGGTCGGCCTTCACAGTAAATTTATAAGGCATCTAAAGTTGGTGCACAAAATAGGGTCTGACCCATAATAATTACAAGTTACACATTATAGGGTCAGCCCTATCACATCAACAAGTTACATTATATCACCCATTTAGGGCCCAGCATGAATCACAAGTTACAATGCCCATTTAGGGCCAAACCCAATTACAAGTTACACAAGTTGAGTGCCCAAATAGGGCTTGCCCTTTAACATTCACAAGCTACATAATATAATCACTTAAGTAGGCTCATCAAACATTTACCAAGCTAGGTCGGGCCAATCAAGGGATATGACCTAGCTATATTTCAACACTCCCTCTTAGCTAGGGAGTATCCCTTGAATAATCAAGTTACACCGTAACCATGCGTCATGGACTCTTTCCATGATATCCATCATGCATTCCCACAGAGGATGGTTCCAAGATGCGTCGTGGATTCCTTCCATGATATTCACCATGCATGCCCATAGAGGATGAATTCAATATACATCATGAACTCTTTCATGATACCCATCATGCACACTCGCAGAGGATGGATCCACCTTGCATTGCCCACAGAGGGTGGAAGAGGTCTTACATCTCAAAGAAACTACCACCTTGCACTCCGCGGAGGGTGGTCCCACCTTGCCCTCCGTAGAGGGTGGGTCCACCATGCCTACTTGCAGAGGGTGGAACGAGGGCTCTAACCTCAAACTTCTCCCAGAGAAGAATGCCTTAATCGAGGGCTTTCACCTCAATCTTCTCCCAGAAGATTGCCTTAACCAAGGATATGGCTTCCTCTGAAGCTGAATACGACAAGCTCCCTTTGAAGCTGAACACAACAAGCTCTCTTTGAAGCTGAACCTGATCGTAGTATCACCAACTAAGCTATGTCTCTTAGTCTTCAGCCTGTGATGCTTCCTCACAAGATGTCTCAAAACCTTCCTCTCTTGAATACAATCATCATCTTTATGCTCCTCAGTCCATACTAAAAGCATTTAAGAGAGGTTACTAATAGTTCAAGACTATCATACATGATTCACTATCCAATGAATTGATAACGGCATGAAAAATTAAAAAAATAATTATCTCTTATAAGTTAGTTTTCAACATAACCATCCACTTAGATCACACTGAATCATCTGATGATGGTTGCATGGCCTTCGGCCTTCGCCATCACTCAGAATCCATTCTCATCCATAAGCACTTCATAAATACCCCTGCCACAGGAGCATGTTGATTCGGTTTGAAGTCTGGACACTGCATGACATTAGCAATCAATAGTTGTGAATCGTTTCCTAGTCTGATGAGTAGAGCGATAAGCCTGATAGAATTGCATTCATGCTAGTCTTCTTCAACACTTCTCTATGCTACTTGCTTTGATTTCTCAGTCTGCAAAAAAAGGATATAGGATCTACCTTCAACCTGTTAGGCTTTATAGAAGGAACCCGCTCTGATACCATGTTAGTTTTATGTTAAACTTAGCAATCAGATTGACAGTAAAGAACAAGAAAACACAAATGCACATATAACACAGTGATACCCTGGGAAAACCTCCCTCTTGGAGGAAAAACCCAGCAACAATAATCTCAGATCTGATTTGATTGAGCAGATTACAAGTTTACCCTTCTAGGGCATAAATCAACTGTAGCAAAACTTATCTTAATCTGGAAGTCAGGGTGATGTGCAGATCGCTGTCAAACTTAGACAGCCTTTGGGCAGCCTTGACACACTCTAGCAGACCTAAGGCAAATTCGGCAGCCCAGAAGATCTTGGCCTAGCCTAGTAGACAAATCGCTGACTGATAAGCATTCACTGCCCTAGAGTGCAGCTCCAGATTTGCTGATCACGGATGCTGATCAATGAAGGAAATTGCAGATCACATACAATAGAAGTTCGCTAACCTTGCAGAGGTAATTCGCTAAGTGTGTATATGTTGTGTTGATGCTTGCATTGCCTTGAATATATATGAGCTTTTACATCTTATTTGACTTAGGTCGGCCTTTACAGTAAATTTACAAGACATGTAAAGTTGGTGCATAAAATAGGGTCTGACCCATAATAATTACAAGTTACACATTATAGGGTCAGCCCTATCACATCAACAAGTTACATTATATCACCCATTTAGGGCCCAGCATGAATCACAAGTTACAATGCCCATTTAGGGCCAGACCCAATTACAAGTTACACAAGTTGAGCGCCCAAATAGGGCCTGCCCTTTAACATTCACAAGCTACATAATATAATCACATAAGTAGGCCCATCAAACATTTACCAAGCTAGGTCGGCCCAATCAAGGGATACGACCTAGCTATATTTCAATAGATACGTCATCACAAGCAAGTCTTGATGCCTCTAGTAATATCTCTTGATACTCAACGTTGCTAAGCTTGATGTGATGATGATGGCACTATCACAATCAAGTCAACCTTCTACCCTTGCTTGCCTATCTTGCCTTGAAATGATCGTATGATCTCTCCTTTACATTTTGGCTTCTTAACCTCATCATGTCGCCATGATGTAATGAAAGCTTTTGAATATCTTGAAGTCTTTCTTGCGTAGTCACCTTCCTTGGTATCCTTGTGTTTGCTTTGATCTCTGCTTAGCATGACTCAAATTTGGTCCTGATGTTGAAGTACCTTCCTTCGAATGCTGTTCTGATGTCAACAATCAGGCCTGCCCCTTTTGATTCCCTCCTTTGTCACCTACAAAACAAACAATAAGGCGTCAAACACATATAATTTATACTTAATTTTACCTACCTTTCTCCATGTATGCCCTGATCTGTATGATTTTTTATGCCCACTTTTACCTCTTTAAGTCTGATTCTGCTTACTTCATGTCTGATTTAGCGTTTGATCGCTGATGTTAAGGTTCAACTCGCTGTCCAGAAATCTTTCCTTGCTGATGCTGATTGTAGACAGGGTTCGCTGATGCTGAAGATGAATGGATGAATCTCTCTTGCTTTAGTTAAATTTGCTGCACCAAAGTTGCTGCCCTGCACATGAAGGATTAATTTGTTTTGTCTCTCTTCCTTTTTTTGTTCAAATGAAATGATCAAAATACCCCTTTGCAGGTGCCCAAGGGGATGAGGTGTGTCTCCTCACTTACCTAGGCCAACTTGTTTGCACCTTCTACAAAATTCTCTCCTCCATTCCCTAGGAAGCCGACTTGATTGCACAATTAAACATTTTCTTTAAAACTTTAAAATCATACTCTTGGCGCTAATGATCCTCATTACCTATCGTTGCTTGGCATGATCACAAGGAGGATTTCAGACTTTTGAAGGAGAAGGAGCAAAGGAAGTACATCGGACTTTCCAGGTGTCAATGGAAGAAAATTGGACTTCTGAAGTGGCAATGGAAGTCGTCTTAAATTGTTATCTCCAGCTTGCTCTCATCAAAATCTTGATTCGATCATAAGCCCAAACTTTATGTCAATCATTCATGTTTATGAGCAAAGGAAAGGTTGTGATCGTGACAAGGCAAAAGAAATGTCCAAGACTCTTGCTCCATTTGCTTAAGCTCTTCCCCTTACTATAAGAATATTAAAGCATCACCATCAATTATCTCTCAAAACAACTCTTTGTGTACAGATCAATCCTCTAAGGGATCAAAAGAAATGTGTTCTAGGCCAGATCGATGCTTGGAAGGATCAAAGACATCGCTTAGCAAAGGAAGTAATTCGTGATTCCTAGAGAGCAAAGGAAATTTTTCGGACTTTTGAATGGTCAAAGGAAGTTTTTTGGACTTTTTGGAGGGCAAAGGAAGTTTTTCGGACTTTTTGGAGGGCAAAGGAAGTTATTCAGACTTTTGAAGAGTCAAAGGAAGTGATCCATACTCAATTGAATTTCCATCCAAGGAACTTGCCTCTCAAACCTCCTTGCCTACCCTATTCAGATTGACACCATTGAAACCTCCTTTTCACCTCTTGCCATCCAAAGATGATGATCAAA
This sequence comes from Cryptomeria japonica, assembly GCF_030272615.1. Lineage (NCBI taxonomy): Eukaryota > Viridiplantae > Streptophyta > Pinopsida > Cupressales > Cupressaceae > Cryptomeria > Cryptomeria japonica. The sequence continues at coordinate 256,692,050 of NC_081412.1, forward strand.
CGAAGTGATCATCATAAATCGGTTCAAATTGCTCTATTGCAAGGATTGGATCGCTGCAAAATACATCAAATGCTCATCCTTGATAAAAAGGGTTTCTATGTTGATTGGGGCTTCTATGAAGTCAAAGGAAGTGATCAATGCCTTGGAAGGGCAAAGGAAGTGATTGTCAATGCTTGGCAAAGGAAGTGATTGTCAATGCCAAGGAAGGGCAAAGGAAGTGACTGTCGATGCCTTGGTTGCTGATCTAGGCAATCAAAGGAAATTTTCATGCCTTAGCTAAATTTAGCATTTCATCCCTAGTTTTGCAAGCAAAAGATGAGTCATTCATTTCCTAAGCCTTGACAACTGACTGACTTCACTTCATCCTAAAGATAGAGATTTAACCTGATTTCCTCCTGGCCACTTGAGAAACTACACCTCTTCAACACAAAGGTTAATAGCAAAAGACTTTACTACTATCCTAGAAAGCAAAAAAAAAGTGGGGGTCCCCATTTGCAATGAGGTGATGTGTGAATAAGTCACAACACCATCATGTACTTTAACCATCAAAACTTTTCTTGCTTGGCACCTAACTGTCATATGAACAATAGGAGTGACTATCATCTCTTTAGTAATATTAAAGGAGAAAACATGTCTTAATTCAAAACATAGTCCTAAGGAGTTTTTACAAGTCATGCTCAGTATGTAGACATGTCCTTAACAGATTAGAACTTGTATATCATATCTCCAAAGCTCGATTTCATTGTATCAAGGCCCATGGTGTATCAAATGACATTTATGTCAAGTATAATGTTTATACACCATGCAATGTATAAAACATCTATCCTAAATATTTTGTGTTAGATGATCTTTTACATGGAAGAAACCATAAACGTCTAAACTTATCACCTCAACAAGCGCTTCATCTTGAGTTATAGAGAACTTTACATCAAGTAGAAGGCAAGCAAGTATTAGCCACTATTTAACTTATGTCCACAGTGAAAGTCTTGCACATAGGAAGATTGTCCACTAAAGCAATACAATCAAGAAGAACATCACATCTAAGGATGTGTGTTATGTTTCTAATCCTCATCTTAGTATGTGGAAAGACTCACCCTCGCTTAGACTCACAAAGATATCCAATGTGCAAACAGATGGCCAACCTAATCAGTTTTTGCAAATTACAATACAATTGGTACTATTACAAGATGGCTTTGATCCTTTTCTCTGGAAGAAGAGAGAAAACTTGTCTTAAATTAAACCTTGCCAATTTCTAATTATTGGTTATAACTCACATTCGAATTAAAGGAGAAAACATGTCTTAATTCGAATCTACAACTTATGATAATATTAGAGTAGCATAGCAAAAGGTGGATTACGAATTAGACTCCATGATCATTCAGCTATTGCTTGAGGACAAGCAATTTCGGGAAGGGCGGACTGTCATGCCCTGCCTAAGGTTAGGATTTTATAAATAGAAAACACAACACTAAGCCTAGAGCTGACTAGAAATAAATATAATAATAATAAATAAGTAATTTTAGACCATCAACTGACAAAAGGATGCCGACCTAGATTAATTTCTTCAAGGAGCTGACCTAGGGTTTTGATAAGTCAAGTGCAACAATATAGAAGTTTAAATAAGGGGTGATCACTATATAATTAAGGCCAACCATGATAAGGAGAGCAGCGATTATGTAGCAATTAATGTGAAAAAGAACCTTGGCCAACTTCCTTCTTCATAATGCAATTTGTATATATAAATAAGGGCAGCGGTCAGTTGGAAGGGACACACCACTTGTATATATATATATATATATATATATATATATATATATATATCCAGCAGATCAGCCGCTCAAAAAGGATCAGAATTCATTATATACAGTTTGCACTCATCCAAAGGTATCGAACAGGGACAAGAACCTGAGATCTGATCTATAAAGGCAGTAATAATTTGAGTTTATTAAGTTGATCGAATAACAAAGAGAGACAAAAACAGATTGATAAATTAAGGAAAGAAATCTGCAATTCAGAATACAGCCATACTTGATCTAGTAAATATTGTGGTGTGCATGGATATATGCTTGATATACAAGCTTAATGTATGCAGCATGATAATGTTTTTATGCATAATTCCTCACATATTAATATAGGCCATTATATGTATGCAGCATAACAATATATTTAATACTTAACTTGTCATATATTGGATATAGGCAACAATGTGGAATATCTAGATTCCTAGTCTATTGCTGCAATCTATCATGCCAAGGTTAGTAAGGGAATAAAAGAAGGCAGAAACTGATATGAGGTCCTCTTCTAAGTACACCACCTCATGGTGGATTGCTAGCGGCCTACCACATGAGGCCAAGGGGGGCAAGGTCGATTTTTGGAATGGATTAAACAAGTCTCAATCATTGGAGGGTGATGGTTGAATAGGTGGCACGAATAGGAAGGATAGATACAAGCTTCCCCACTAAGCGCATTTAGTGTCTCCTTTTATGATTACCCTAAATTTTGCCGTAGAATCACAAGTTCGATTAAAGAAGAAGTGTCATATAGTTAGAATTTTAACTTTACCAATAAATATGTCTTTAGCAAGATAAAACCCTGGAGCAGGCCCTGCAATCATGTTAGATAACTTATAATTCTTTCAATATTTCAATAAGGGTTAGGGTAACATATAAATGCATAAATATTATTAATCATTCCAATCTAATTGAAGAAGACAAGAATTAATAGTTTCATTCCCATAATCCACCATTATAGGGGCTGGAGAGGAAGCATGTTAGGGTGCCTTAATTTCACTACATCTAAGCCCAAGAGCGTGGAGTATCCATCTCAATCTCTTGGTACCAAGTGGCAGGAACCCTTGTCCATCTAGGATGAGGTGAGCTATGTATAAGGGGAAGACACACTTGCTCTCCTAAGCATTACTCCTCAATAAGATGCCCTAACTTCACAACATCTAAGCCCAAGAGCGTGGAGTATCCATGCTTGACCTCTTGGTCCCAAGTGGTAGGAACTCTTGTCCATCCTGCATGAGGTCGGCTACCTAGAAGGGGAAGACACACCTACTGACCTTATTGAGGTCCTCCCTAATTTTTACATGGTGGTTCATAGGAGGTTTCAATAAATAAATGATTAATCACTATAATAAAGGATATATATAGATCATATATGCAATCACAAAATATTAATAGATTATCTATTTTTCATTTTTTTTAATCATTAAATAGCAGCTATGGGGCTACACCCTTATTAATATTGTATAAAAAATTACATAAAGGATCACAATAATCCAACAACCCGTTAATGGGTCAAAACAACAAAAAAACCAGCTGCCATATCAAGAATGTGCTCCACGTTTGTCATGGGAGCAACGTTGCATGTTAAAAGTCACTTCATTTTTCTTCTTTTTCCTTTGCACAATGTCCAATTTTCTTCAGAAATTCCATCACACTGGCCTCCATTCAGGTTCCCTATGGAGTTTTCTTCACCTTTCAAGGATGAAACATTTGAGCTCTCCACATTCCCAGTCGTTCTCAAGCACGGTGGTGAAGTAGATTTTATATGATCATTCCTTGTAGGAGCAATTGGAGTTTTTGGAGTTTACTGTGATTGATATGATGAGAGCATGAGGGCTTCATCCTTGGACAACATCTTAGAGGCATTTACACCAGTTGTATCTTTCCCATCCGACACATCCTTTTCAACTGAGTAATGGTGGGGGGAAACATCCTTCCACCAAGTAGCCTTGCTATCAAATCTTTGCTTAACACATTGGGCCGCAACATGTCTTGTATTAAAATATTTGCAACACCTAAAGGGGATACCTTTATAGTCAATGATTTGATTCCAGCTACCTTGCTTGGTGCAAAGAGAGATCTCAGCAGAGAGCTCCTTGTTTGTATTAATCTCAACCAAAATTCGAGCATAGGTGGTATGAAAATACTTTGAAGACTCCTTATCAACCCCCAAAAATTTCCCTAGTGAATTTCCAATAGCTTTGAAACAAGATTCAAACTAAAAATGCAAAGGAAGATTCGACAATCTTACCTAGATTGGAATTCTCGTGAAAGATTCAGTAGTTGGATTGAACGAAGGGTTCCAAGGTTTCAATATTAACAGGTGCTCATTGCAATCCCATTGATATTCCCTCAAAACCTTACGACAATCTTTGACCTTATCAAAAACCACAACAAAAAAAATTCCGCGCACAAGGGTAGATCTAGATATCACCAAGCTGAATGGGGTGCCAAGTTGTTGAAATCCATTGATGTAATTCTGCCAAACTCAGCCAATGTCCTCTAAATCTGCCAATTAGGCTATCTTTGGTAAAAAAGTTTACATTGTTGTTCACCTCTTGTAAAATGTCTTTGCCCAATGTAACCTTTTGAGCCTGTTTAGTAGGCTTAGCCCTAGGATGAATCCCTTGTGGATCAGAAGAAAGGAAGCTACCAAATCGCTCTCACATACTCACAATAATTACTACCTTGCCCAATTGGAGGCCTGTCGAACAAGGGTTGCAGGAGGCCAAGCAACATTGCTTTTATTGAACTTGTGATTCTAGGGAAAAATTTAGGGTAATTCCCAAAAGGGCACATTACGAGACACAAGCAAATATCATGGCTACATCATCATTTAGGACCCATCTTAGATGCTAGTGCATGACTTGTTGTGACGTCGGGATGAGTAATGCAACCTCCTTTGAGCCATAGTCTTATAATTTTAGTTTTGATATTTGTTTTGATGCCATGGATTTCATATTCGATGAGTTTTGTATACATCTGACAATATTTATATATCCAAGTGTGTTATTTCCTTTAGCTACAACTTGTGTTTATACTTATGTGATCGATCATCGATGTATACTTGTGTATGCGATCATATTACCTTCTATTTGATGATGTTATTGTATCTTTAAGGTTTATTTATTAAAGGGTGCATGAAACAATTTTTAAATCCTTAAAATTCTCTAAATTTCTTGGGTTTTTAAATCGCCCGAGTCTTTGCCGTGGCTGGGGGTCGAGTCTGAGTTTGAGTAAAAAATCAGCTTGCTGAGTTTGGGTCTCATAACTATGATGTACACACTCTTTGCAATGAATCCACATCTCTTGTTGTCATGTTCAAGTAGAAATCCAAATATTGGTTCAAATTCTTTATGTACAAGATCTTAGCCAAGGCTCTACATCTTATATTGTTTGGAAAATTGAGCTACTTTAGTAATTTCCATTTTTGTGAAGATTTAGTCATGTAGCATTAAACTTCATGAAGTGGCCTAGTGCATCTTGTTGCTACCATTCAAATAGATTAAATTCCATAATAAATGAATATTTTCTTTAAACATTTCTATCGATGGTAACACTAGAAAGAGCACAAATAGATCTTCACAATTATACATCATGTTCCTATTCTTATCATCATAAACTTTAGTAACTTTCATTGGTAAGTTCTTCAACAAACTTTAAAATACAACTACCAAAAGACTTCCATAAACTACTTTATTTTTAGCCTTGATCTCTTGATACATTTTAAGTTTGAAGAAAATTTCATCCATGCTATTTGGCTTTGTCTAAATATCATCACTTTGATATCCACATCAAGTCATTATTTAATAAAGAATGGATCCTTAAGTAAATGCTATAATTTAGCTTCTCTTTGTTGCACATATGAATGCATTAATATGAGAAAAAATAATGGTTTTAATCTCTTTAGTTTTTTATAGCATTCAATAATTTAAGGCAAGTATGTCCTCGCATCCTTTCCTATGTTGAAATGAAAGTTTTAAAACAAGGTATAGACATCCATCGAAAGCATGGTGCAAGCATCCTAGTAGACGTGCATGCAAATGTGGAAACATTGAAAACACGTGTTACTGTGGGTAGAATGCCTCGTTAAATATGATCTCATGTATGCAAAAATGTGGAAACAAGGACAAGGTACGTAAATTGTTTAATAACCACCATGAGAGATGACATCTCATGGAACATAATGATCATTAGATATGCATATAATATACTTATTTAGAAGGCTTTAGAAAATAAAGTATACATAGAAATAAAAATCAATGACAAAGGATAAATGATTAATAGGAATGTACTTATTTGAATCTGTTGGAATTCTTATTGCTCACCTAAGACATAGATCAAATAACCAATTGTCTATATCATCAGAATCAAGCAACGCATCTCAAAGTAGCATCAAGATATATGGTATCTATTTCCCTCCATGGGTTGGGCCTTACAAATCAAGAGCTTGTTATTGTTGTGATCTTTATGATATGTAAGAATGTGATACATTGAACTGATAAAGACAAAGGTATAAAGTTTTCCTTCAAAGGTATCTTTATTTTCTACATTTGCTGCCACCCTTCAATGAAATATGCATGTCTATTATTGTGTATAACATGTTTTTTAACAACTTAATTATAATTAGTTGCAAAGTTCACGATGGCTGTCTCTCCTCCGCGCAACGGTCACTTCTCTCCTGCTCAGATTTTGAACGCTTATGTTCAGGCTCCTTCTCTACGCTCCCCCCCTGCTGTGGCTTGTGGTTTGGCTAGTGGTGTCTGCGCTGCTGAGGCTACTATTGCCCCTGCGACTGGTTTTGGGGGAATTGTTGCTGCTGAGGGTTTGGCTGGAAAATCCTCTACTGCTGTGGATGACCCTTCTGTTGTCAGAGCTGGTGTTGCTAGTGCCATCCCTATTGTTGTTGAGGCTACTGTTGCCCTTGCAACTGGTTTTGGGGGAACTATTGTTGCCGAGGGTTTGGATGGAAAATCCTCTGCTACTGTGGATGACCCTTCTGTTGTCAGGGTTGGTGTTGGTGCCAAGATCCCTATTGCTGGTGATCTTGTTCATCCCAAACCTCCTCCATTTCCTCCTGGTTGTAGCTTTGCTCGCGTGGCCAGAGCTGTTGCTCATCCCCACAAGCCATTTCGTCCTCTTCCCTGTGCCAAGACTTCCCCTGTTGTGGTCTGTGGCCAGGAGGTTGCGGAAAATGTTGAGTTTTATCAACGTAGTGCTTTGGTTTGCAGATTTTCTGGGTTCTGACCTTCTCTTCCGAACCTTCATTTCTGGGTGAGTGACTCATGGAAACCTTTAGCTGCTCATGACTTTGAGCTTTTTCCTTGTGCTAAAGGTTTTTTCATTGCTTCTTTTAATTCTACTCTTGATCAAGATTTGGTTTTGGGGAAGTTGTGGGCTTGGGGAGATCACTCTCTTTCTATTAAGCCCTGGACAACTTCCTTCAACCCCCTCACTGAACCTCTTACTGTACGTCCGGTTTGGGTTTGCCTCCCTAATCTTCCCCTCCATTTTTGGGAGCATTCTTGTTTTGAGGCCATCGGTAACTCTGTTGATAGCTTCTTGAAAGTTGATGATGCCACATCCTCCATGGGTCATTCAACCTTTGCCCGTCTGTTAATCAATATTGACATATCTCTGCCCCTCCCAAGGGATGTGGTTTTGATGGTTGGAGATAGGCCTTGGACTCAATTGGTGGATTATGAGGGCCTCCCCTTTCGCTGCTGAAGATGCTTTTCAACGGGTCACTTAGCTTTGGACTGTTCTCTCTCACGTCATAGAGGTGTTGCAACTTGGTGGAAGGATGTCACTGAAGATCATTTGACGGTTTATGCTTCTGAGTCTACTTTTGTTGACTCCTCCCTCGAGGATGCTGTCTCCCCCCGAGATGAGGTTCCCCTTACTGCTGATGAAGCCTTTGCTGATGTTGTGGACTCTTCTGCTCCTTTGGCTCCATCTTCTGTTGCTCCTGCTCCTCTGCCTCATTCTTCTCTTGGTGATTCTGCTCTTGTTGCTTTCCACAACAACAGTCTGTTGTTCTGCAGCAGCAGTCTGACAGTGTTTCTACGGGGTCCCCCCCGCCTGATTTTTTCCTAATGACAATGTTGCCTGGATGGTTGTTTGTCGCAGATGGAAGAGAAAATCTGCCTCCCTTTCCCAACCCCCCCTTTGTCAAGTTTTGGGTGTTTCTCCCCACTCTTGAGTTGGGGTGGGTTGTTGCAGGTTTGACAGGTGTTTGGCTATCTAACTTGTTAGTTTGGGGTTTGTACCCCTGGTTGGTTTGTTGCCACCTTTGGGCTGTTTTTAAATTTTGATAGTCTTTTGGCTATGTAAAGGGTCAGCACCCTAGTTAACGCTGCTTTTTTAATCAAAAACATGTGTTTTAACAAATAAAGAAAGAGAAATATAATTTATAAATGACTTGCTTTAGTGTGTTGAATATTGGTGTCATGTGACATGAATAGTTAAATTATCTAATTAATTAGTAGAAGCATATTGATTACATTGTTATAAAAAGAAATCAAATGGTTTGTCTTGAACAAATTGTCTAGAAGAAACAAATTATAAGGTTCAGCTTTTGCAATCAAAATTTTGAACAAGGAATTATCATGCAAGTATCTTTCTCATGATATTCCATTCTTCCATCCATCTTGTGATGGCTTACGGTTCACATAAGGACTAGAAAGTGTGGTCTGAAATACTAGTTTCTAAAATTTTGTCAGAACTTTAACCAGAAAAAACCCCATTACAACTTTCTTCATTTGCTTGAATTTAAAACATATCTATGCTAGTAAGTGAAATTTATACGTTTTCTTTTTCGTAGAGGCTAAGTTGATGAGCAAACAATTTTGTTGGCTTCTGTTTTGGGAAGTTGCACTATTTCACCAAATGCCTTCTTGGCTTTTGTACTAGAAACATTGGACAATGTTTTTGAAATCTTTGAAATTTGGTTTCCAGCCTTGATTTTCCAGTATAGATTTTTTTCTTGGTCTTATTTGATCTTGGCCATTGAATTAAATTGTTCTTGATTCAATGGTTTCTGGTTAGGATATTGCTTCTAGCTGCATGAAGCACTCACAGTTGATGGTTAGTAAAACTAATGAGCAATTAGCATTTATAGCTTGGTTAACAAATGCTACACTGCATCCCATGTTTTAATCAAATTGAATATGAATTTCATTTGTTTTTCTTTACTGCTGTGTTTTACATTTTGCTTTACCATTTCTTTTCATTTGTAAGGAAAAATGAAAAGAAATTTGCAAGGGAAACGTAAATCACAACAGTAAAAACTAAAATGATAAACTAGCCTTGCACAAACGCCGCTTTACCATTTCTTTTCATTTGTAAGGAAAAATGAAAAGAAATGTGCAAGGGAAATGTAAATCACAACAGTAAAATGATAAACTAGTATTGCACAAATGTCAATAGATTTTTTGACGGGTGGCCAGAGTAGATTTTTGTTGTCTCCAAGAGTACCTGACCTGCATTGTTCATCATCTAGCTCTCTTGGTTAGGTGTGCAACTCACTATCATATTCTAAATTTTGCAACATATGCTTCCATCCACAATGTAGGATACTTGACAGAGTCGTGCTTGGGTTTAACACTTATAATTTGGTAGCCGGAAATGTTTACGAGGGCTATTTTGAATGTATTTTAATCTATGCATCCGTGATTGATAGTTTTTAAGGCATTTATATATCTACATCTGTAAAGGTACAGATTTGGGGTATTGGGCTATGGGTATGGATATTCCTTTTTTACACATATTATAAGTTTAAAATTTAAGATAAACATTTTTTATTTTTGAAAATCTTCAGTTGATATTCTAAAAAATATATATATTTCACTGAAGAGGGATATCAAAGAAGATTCAGAATGCTGGAAAAAGAAACTACACAGTGGTTTCCAGTGAAAATATCAGATATTTAATCATCAGATCCTGAAAAAATAATAAAAGTTTTGAATTTACTTTTTATATTCAAAGGCTTTAAAAGGTAGTGGGCACCATGTTCTTTTCAGGGCTTGGAAAGAGAATATAAATATTTATTTTATTTTTCTATTTTTTTGAGGCACCTGTGAGATCTCTAGAGATGGTAGGAGACAGCTAGAGACATTCAGGGTGCCTCTAGGAGTACACAGGATACATTTTCTGGGATGTCGTGTTGCGTCTTTGAGATGCATTATTGTGTCAGGAGATGCATTGTCTCGGTATGCTGCTGAAATATTTAGCACAAATACAAAGAAAAATAATACGACACACACACATATATAAAAGCCTATCTGGCACTTCATTAGTTACTTTTGCTACATTTATTTACTGCTTACATATGCCCTAACTAGTTCTTTGGGCTAGGAGTGCAACTCAATAAAATATTCATTATGCATAGCTGAGAGGGCTGGGCTTAGGTTATCACTATTATCATTATATGTTGGCATCAAGAAGGATTTATGAGGGCTTCTTTTAAAACTATTATTTATTTATTTATTCCTGTTAGTTAATCTAGTAAGGCACCAATGTATCTATTTCTTGTCTTTATAGAGTCTGATTACTATAATCAAATTTGAAATTAGTGTCTTTTGACTGACAGGAGCCTTTTGTTAATATACCAGAAAATGTCATACGAGAAGCATTAAAGGTTTTGTTAGGTAAATTTTCTTTAGCAAAATTTGTCTCCACTGTCATCTAATAATTTTCTGTAAGATATTATTGTTCACATGATTTTTCTTTTTTATCTTCATGTGACACAGATGTTAGGAATCATCCTGTTCTGATTCATTGCAAGCGAGGAAAGGTAAAATATTATGCATCGCAGTTTATATTAGTTAAACCGAGAGAAACTATATGTTTCTATACATTCCCACTCTTACCGCTATCATTTGTGCAGCATCGTACTGGCTGCCTGGTAGGTTGCTTCAGAAAAGTACAGAGTTGGTGCTTATCATCAATTTTTAATGAATACCAGCGATATGCTGGATTGAAAGCAAGACACTTAGATCAACAATTTATCGATCTGTTTGATGCGTCCAGTTTTAAACGTTCAGGTTTCACATCATCACATTTTCCTGGTCCTCCTACATTACGATCATAAGTTGAATTATTTTCCACTGTTCATTTTTTAAAATATCTCAGAAACTTGAAGCTTTTGCATAATGTCATCGAACAATGTATTGTTTGAATACTATCATTCTCAGGAGGCCATATGTAATATGCAGCCCTTTAAACAATCCATTTTCAGTTGATTGGCTGTAGAGAAATTTATTTCATCTGGCACACTTGGCTTGATACAACAAAGAAGCCATTTTTTGATTCCACCTGACAATGTTTTATAATTAAAGATGAATCAATTTAAAAAAGAAGGTTTTTTATTTATTTATAACAAAGTTACCATAAATGGATTGTCAGACATGCCTGAATTGGAGCATTTTGTATATTGAATAATGAGTGATAGAAATTTGACTCAAAAACTATGCAGTTGAATCCTGGTAGAACATTATAACACTACAATGTCTCATTTACTACAAAAGGTAAATGCTCAATGCTCATGTGGAGAATGTAACTGTTTTTCTTTTCTCTTTCACGACAACGCACTTTTTGGTATTATCTTAGAGACATGCTCATGTTTGGAATTCAACCATTTTATTTTTTTTAACTTTATTTGAATCTCTCTATATTGCTTTAATTGGAAGGTTGAAATATCATCCTTTAAAATATAAAAGAGATGTGATACAGAATCTAGTCTGGTCGAAGTAGGCACTTTTTGTCTCTGTGCTCACATGGTCACTTAATAATTTTTTTACATTCTTATAGTTGATGTATATAGGTAGTGTGCAGATGATTAGGGTTAGGGTTAGGGTTAGGGGTGACTTGGATCTCTAATTGCTGGAAGGATCTATGAAGCTTTCATAATTATATTTATTGAAATATTGCATAGAATGTTTCATATTGATATTCATTTCTCAAGTGATTGTGATTTTAGATCTGTGGACTTATACTATTTTGAATAGAATGCGGGTACTTAAATTATCTGAAACACATGAAATTAATTCTTTGAAATATGTAATTTCCATTTCAATCCAACTTCACAAGATACTATAGAGAGTTTGCAACCCATGATTTTTGAGACATAATTTCTCTATTTTTATGGTAGAAATCAACAAGCCAAACAATTTATAATATTGTGCCACTTGAAAAGCTCAAATGACCCTTTATTTAAGAATTGAAAGCTATTTATGATTGGAAATAAGAACAAAAGAGCAAAGAAAGTTTTTTAACACAACACAAGTTTTTAATTCTAGAAAACCTATGGGATAAGGCAAAACGAGTTGAGATACAATTCCAAGTTCTCCTTACCACCACTTTTTTGTTCTTCTTACTATCATGCATGCCATTTACTTCTAGCTAAGGGAAACGACCAGGGCTTATATAGTGACAGCTTGGGGCCCACTACATGCCAACTAAAACATTGATATTTGGCATAAATTTTCTCCCTTTTTTTTTTCAAACTGGATTTATTATATGTAAAGAAAAGTGCATATTAATAAACTGTGTCCAATCAATGATATGGTGATTACTTTCTAGTTTCCCAAATATAGGTGAATTTAAATAGATATTTTTATTTCCATTACATAACCTCTTGTACAGAAATAATGATTTGACATGTATAAAGCCAAGGACGCGTCTATTCTGGCTCCAAAAGTGACCTATTGTACCAACGACATGCATCAACATACATGTTCGAGACATGCATAGCCCATGCATACCATGCCAATTTGGCACAGGCGTCGGACCCAGCGAAAATGACGTGGAGTTGTCTTGGACTCGGCTGTTTCAAATGTTGGGGCCCACACGAAACTACGTGGACATGCCGGAGGACGACTGATCGTGGGTTGCGGCTCGCGCTGATGTGTTGTGCCTAACACGCACATTAAAAGCCATAGAAAACAAACATCCGGTGGCAAGTGTTGATGGCCGCGTTCGGACGCCAAAACGGCAAGAAAAAGAGGGCGCGAGCTTCCAAACCGCGGTGGCTCCCTCCAGGTTCTCTCGTACGTGCTACTGACAGGTGGGTCCTTACTCAGTCAATCCATCAATCGCAGTCGTTCAGTGAAAAATCGACCATGTAGAACGTGTCATTAACACGTGTGTTATGAAAACCGTGGTACGTCGTGTACCGTTTCAGCAGAAAATCGACGCCATAGCTCCAAAATAGACCTTTCATATAGCGTGTTAGTGACAGGTTAGTCAATCGCAACCGTTAACTGCAAAATCGACGATGTAAAACGTGAGACTAACACGTGTGTTAGTCAATCCGTACTATCTTTTTGGAGCCAGAATAGACGCGTCCCGCCATTTTTTGCGGCCTCATGTGGAAAAAATCGCGACCATTCATTGAAAAATGGATGATGTAGAACTCACGCGTGTTAGGTGGACCGTACAACCGGACCTCCTGCCATTTTCTGCGTGTTGTGGAAAAAAGGAAGCATAATGGGATGGACTAATGCGCGATTAGATAAAGTCCAAAGCCCTCATTTGTTCAAGTGTTATGCTGTTTTTGAAGGCGTTTTTGAAGGCAAAGAAGGGTTTGAAGGAGGCAGCGAGGACTTAGTTTTCAAGGGCAGTCTGCGTTCATTTCTGAAGGTTAACAGGTATGTTGAGTAGCCGTTTTTTCTGGTTGTATACAGTTGGAAAATTTGCATGTTTTATTGTTTTGTTGAGTAGCTTTTCTTTCAGATTTGTATACGTTGTGCGAAAATTATATTGTTTTGTTTTGCTTTGGTTATTCTTGTTTTTTTGTAGCTTGAAATTATTCACGTTAGGGTTAGATATAGGGCTCGACACGTGTTTGCTGGCTCCAAAAAGCCGTTGTAAAACGCATGTTAGTATGTCTGTACTGTGGTTTTGCTGGGTGTTTGGTGTCTATTAGTATCTTTGTACTGTCGTTTTGGTCTGTCATTTCTGTTGCGCTTTTCGGTTATTGGCAAGACAATATTATGTTTTTGCCGGTTCTCCGATGTAACCGCCGTTGCCTTATTAATTTAATCGGCAAGAATAATGTCGATAGATCTGACCTTGGATCTCCATGCGTTGTTATCGGTTTTGCCGCTTCTGCAATGGATTTCCATGTGTTGTTAGTCGCGCAATAGCCGCGGCCTTGCCGACTCCGCCGTATGCACTGAGTAACACGCATATGCATTGTTATCGGTTTTGCCGCTTCTTCGATGGATTTCCATGCATTGTAAGTCGCGCAATAGCCGCGGCCTTGCTGACTCTGCCGTATACACTGAGTAACACGCGTACTCCTTGGGCGATTAACAATTAACAGTAATATTGAAACTATCTTCAAATGATTCAAATGAATATGTAGAAATACCCATATAAATTTGTAGTTAATTTTACACAGGGTTTTTTGTCTACTTTTTTTAATATGATTTACTATTTATTGCATAAAATAGTCTAAAATAACAAAAAAAGTGTCTGTTTTGGAGCTGTGGCCGAACGCGTAACCTATTTTGCAATTAGCAGCTGCGATTGAGTAACCTATCGCTAACACGCTGTTTTTGGTCCCTGTTTCCCTCCCGATAGCCGAAACATAGACCAATATGTCCCATCGGGTATCGACATAGTTCAATTTATGTCCCTCCAATGCCCCGATGAGTCCGCATTGTGAGCAAGTCCCCAACGTTATCGGCATAAATCACCCCGAAGAACTCCAAGCAACTCTCCATCCGCCTACATAGTCCTATCGGGACTCGGCATAGCATAAAATTGCTTCTTCCGATGTCCCGATGAGTCCTAATGCATGTTTACTTTATCGGTATAATTTACATCGATATCCTTGTAGATGCTTTTATCTTCATCGGGGGTCAGAATAGCCTTTTTCTATTCCTCCCGAAGTCTCGATCAGTGTCCGATGCACTTTTATGCTTAATACTTCCGAGTTTGTTTTATCGGTATAGGTAATACTGATGGTTCCGCCTTCCCCATTCTCCATGTCATACAGTGTCTTAGCGACAGGTTAGTCAATTTCAACCGCCTGTTACCGACAGGTTAGACAATCACAGAATGTTGGTCGCAATATGGACGATGTAAAATGGACTACTAACACGCCTTAATAGTCCTATCGGGACTCGGCATAGCATAAAACTGCTTCTTCTGGTGTCTCGATGAGTCCTAATGCATGTTTACTTTATCGATATAGTTTACACCGATATCCCCGCAAGTGCTGTTATCTTCATCGGGGGTTGGAATAGCCTTTTTCTATTCCTCCCAAAGTCCCAATCAGTCTCCGATGCACTTTTATGCTTAATGCTTCCGAGTTTGTTTTATCGGTATAGGTAATACCAATGGTTCCGCCTTCCCCATTCTCCATGTCATCGAGGATCGATATAACTATTTTTGCACTATCCTAATATGGCCGTTTTAAAAAAAAAAGCAAGACTAGTCTGATATGCCGGGTCCACCATCCTTTCGCTGCTTCGCGAAAGATAAACTCCACGCTATTTCACCCATCGAAATAACGCAGATCGTCGGATCCTTTTCAAGATGCACCTTCTTTACTTTCCATGTCATCCTCACCCTGGGCCCACTTCCCTTTCGCTGCTTCGCGACAGGTTAGTCAATCGCAACCACTAACTGCAGAATCGACGGTGTAAAACGCACGACTAACACGCGTGTTACTCATTACTGACCGGGTATCGGTATAGCAGACTGAGACCGCTCCCGATAGCCGAAACATAGTCCGATATGTCCCATTGGGTATCAGCATAGTTCAATTTATGTCCCTCTAATGCCCCGATGATCTCAATATACTTGTCCGCATTGTGAGCAAGTCCCCCGCATTATCGGCATAAATCACCCCGAAGAACTCCTAGCAACTCTCCATCCACCTACATAGTCCTATCGGGACTCGACATAGCATAAAATTGCTTCTTCTGATGTCCCGATGAGTCCTAATGCATGTTTACTTTATTGGTATAGTTTACATTGATATCCCCGCAGGTGCTTTTATCTTCATCGGGGGTCGGACTCGATATCTCTGATGCACTTTTATGCTTAATGCTTCCGAGTTTGTTTTATCAGTATAGGTAATACCGATGGTTCCGCCTTCCCCATTCTCCATGTCATATAGTCTTAGTGACAGGTTAGTCAATCTCAACCGCGCGTTACCGATAGGTTAGACAATCGCAGAATGTTGGTCGCAATATGGACGGTGTAAAATGGACTACTAACACGCCTTAATAGTCCTATCGGGACTCAACATAGCATAAAATTGCTTCTTCCGATCTCCCGATGAGTCCTAATGCATGTTTACTTTATCGGTATAGTTTACACCGATATCCCCGCAGGTGCTTTTATCTTCATCGGGGGTTGGAATAGCCTTTTTCTATTCCTCCTGAAGTCCCGATCAGTCTCCGATGCACTTTTATGCTTAATGCTTCCGAGTTTGTTTTATCGGTATATGTAATACCGATGGTTCCGCCTTCCCCATTCTCCATGTCATCGGGGATCGATATAACTATTTTTGCACTATCCCAATATGGTAAATTTCAAAAACCCTAAACCTTCAGATAGATAGTATGGATTGACTGACACGCGTGTTAGTCTCACGTTTTACACCATCGATTTTGCAGTTAACGGTTGTGATTGTCTAACCTCTAACTAACACGTTGTACAACAGTTTTGTTTTGGAGCTAGAATAGCCGTCCCTTCCAAAGGCAAGATGGCTGAAGCTATTTTGGCTCCAAAACAGACCTTTTGGACAACGTGTTAGCGACAGGTTAGTCAATCGCAAACAGTTTATTATAAAATCAACGGTGTAACACGCACGACTAACATGACTGTTAGTCAATCCGGAGTGTTAGTCAATCGTTGCCCGTTCATTGCAAAATCGACGGTGTAAAACGTGCGACGAACAAGCGTGTTAGTCATTGCATACTACCGTTTTGGAGCGGTCATGGGCGAAAGCGCATAACGCGCCTTGTTAATCGAAGAAACTTTTGATTAGCTATGTGTATCATATGGAAATGTGTAAGTCTAAAAAGACGTCAATAGACTATTGTGCAGAAACTTAGATTGTAGAATAACATGGAACATGTGGTGGATGAACTTAGTTATTAGAAAGCACTAAAAAATTAAGGCATAGGTTGATAAAAATTGAAATAATTTATAGACGTTGTTAGTCTGACATATTTGCATGTCTGTTTTGGAATAACAGGTATCTTGATTTGAATATGGAGGCCAACTTTTCTTTAGAAACAAGCAAAACATAGGTCGCATTTTGGGGACGAATAAGCGATGATAGGTTGATGAACCTGTTTATTTATGAAGACACCTCATTCTTGTCCGCGGTGAAGTTGATCCTTGGGCCTGAGTACGTAGAAGGTGGATGGAAGTATAGAACGAATGTGGACATAGTGTCTATGTTTATGGCATGGTGTTTGGAGCTCCGACCTGTTCTGAAAGTCAAAGAAATCATGAACATGTGTGTGAAGAAGGAATGGCTAGGTGGAATGGAAGCTTTATTAGGATTGACACGAGACATGGACGGCTTTGAAAGTGTGGGCGGAGCGTGGATTCACGTGAGTGAATTCAGTCCTCCCTTGCGACCGTTCTTGCTCTGGAGTGCGACATTCAATAAAGAGGTCAGAAGAAGTGTAGCACAAGCTGGGATGTATGGTATTGTGCGATACCTTGAGACGGTCGATGTCTGGGAAGCGCGTGTGGAGATGGCAAAATGGGGACCTTGGTCGGAATATAGAGCACTTGTGCAACGAACAGTTCCTGCACGCACAAAACGACAGGGTCGACCTTGTGGAAGAACAACTAAGAAGGGTCGTGTGCTACAGTTCGGTGAAGGCTCCAGCAGGGAGACATAAATTAACCAAGTTAGGAACATGGAAGTGCTGGACGTGGAAGAGGGCACGGTCACTGTTCATGTGGTGTAGTGAGATGGCACATACAACCTTTTTTGAAGCAAGGACTGTGTTTTTTTTTTTAAAATGTTTCTGAATGTGTTATGTATGGACCGTTATGTATACCGTCCACTGACTTCGATGGTCTAGTCGGTTAGCCATCGAGGTTTATCTTGCAGAATGTAAACATTTTTAGAATTAATATAAAATATAGCTTTACCGGACAAATAAAAACTTTGTTGACACCAACTGGTACTCTTATCTTCTTTGTTTTGAATTTGTTGTTAACATTTTATTATATATGGTGGGAAAACAAATGTTTTATATTGTATGTGCATGAAATTGTTGTATAACATCAAAGTCAAGCATTTCAATATATATGACTACAAATACAATTAAATTCTTGTAGGACAATTGAGTTTCTATTATGGTCATTTTGGTCATTCTCAGAGCATTTTATATGCCATTTTGGTCATAACCAATACTTCATCGGTTGCCCAACCACCGATTTGCTAAAAATATGCAAAGTTTGTCAAGCAACAATGACAACTTTTGGTCAAATGTGCATTTTTGCCTTTTATGCATTTTTACTTATACTGAACCTCCTAGCATGACTTCCTAACATTAAACTGATATGCCTAAATGCCTAATGAGGCTTTAGAAGTCGTTTTTTATCATAATGCAAATTTATGTTTTTTTGGGCTTACAAGGGCCCATAGGCCAGATTTGACAAAAGTAGCAACCTAGGGGACAATCATCCTTGAAATGACTATCAAACACACATGTGGAGCTCTGAGTACTCCATTATTCAAACACCTAATCCAAAATATGGATCATCAGCTCAAAATGTGGAAAATGCATATAAAATGGTAAATAGTTTCCTAACACCTCACTTGGTATGATGAATCTCCTTATCATGGTCTTAATTTCCATATCTCTTCCATTTGGTCGAACAAGCTGTTGGTGCCCAAAACCACAGATAGGAAAACAAAAAGACTCGCCAAATCCTGAAGTAGTGTGATCGGCCTTGGGCAACGAACAGGGATGGTCGAAGACCAATTCCCTCTGCACTTTAGACTCCACTAAACCCAGGTTTCAGAAGAATACTTATCTGTCAAGGAGCTAATGCATATTAAATCAGGATCTCAAAGAATTAACAACAGAGCGATGCCTCTATCTCAGAATATAATGATACTTTGTGGAAAGATAACATTATCAACTCAAGAGACAATATGAATAATCACTATAATGGTCCAGTATGTCTCACATAAACAATAAGAACCCAATCTCACATTTCATGTAACAGAATGTGATTCACATTACAACATATTCTTAAACAGATTTATGAAGAGGACAAAGCATCTTGTATATTAATGTCTGAGAAATGACAGTACACAGAAGCTACCCACTTGGATATACTTCATTACAATTTGCTTACACAAAATGACACTTCTGCTTCCTATAAAAATTCATAATACATATGACTTTCAGTCCTTACAGCAATGATCTTCCAAAACCCCCCCCAAAAAAACTCCCTTTGTTACGCAAGATGACTCAATACAAATACAAATGCTGAAAGACAGGAATGAAAGGACACACCCTTTCATTATCTTAACAACTAAGTGAATAGAAATTAAAACGCCTAACCAAGATATCAATTACATTACATAAATTAAAACACCACACTAGGACTTTCAATCTAGCCACCATCCACATTTTTTAATATGCCCCAAGTAGGCCGGATCCTTATATGTTGTAGCGTTGAAGATGGCATCCTTGGCTGCATTCTCAATCGCATAATTTTTTTCCAATTGATCGACCGTGTCATTCATGTCAAGGACATCTGCTCTGGCGATGGCTTGGGCTGCATTAAGCATAGACTTGCACTCATCGATCCATACAGTTTTGTCTTTGATCGCACCTGCATCATCTACCAGACTGGGAACCCCATGCTCAACAATCTACTGGCATTCATCAAATTCAGACTTCAATGCCTCTGTAACTCCATCATGTGTAACAAGCAGACCCTGCAGCTTCTTTTTTTCTCTCTTTGGTCGTTGCATCCTGTAACATCATGTCGAGTCTATCTCGAATTCTGGTGTGTGAAATCATATTGTCCATGTTCCTCTGATATTCACCCTAGAATTCGTTCAATGCTTTCTCCATATTGTCATACCTCCTACTTAGCAACACGCAAGCGGTATTGGCCCTAACGCTCTTCATCTATTTTTTCAACTTGTTATGTTCATAAGATAGCTTTTCAATTTTTTTCTTCCATTCGCCTCCTGAATCTGTAATTTGGGGAACAGGGTGCCCACTCCTCTTAAGGGTCTCTTCATACAAAGCCTTATACTTATTCTTCTCTGCTATCTCATGTTTCATTTGGGCCTTATTACACTTTGAAATATTGATACCCATGTCAGCTGTGACTATAGGATCTACTTCTCCAACCTTCAAGGTCATCATGTGACCAAAAGCTTTATCTACATCAATGATTTTGGGCCTCTTATTAGGAGGATATAAGGCCCACAATAACATTTCTTCCTCCTTTGGATCAAATCTTGATCCAATAAAAATATCTTGCACTCCTTGGATGTTTAACTTCATATCCTTATTATTTGAATGTAACAAAGAATCAAAAATAAATGAAGCACTCAGGTCCCATCCTGGAAACACAATTATTCCTGCGTCTACTAGCAATTGCCTGCCCCTTTGCGGGGTCATAGTCTCAACTTCTCTATCAATGTCTTCCTTCAACCTCATCATCATTTCTGCTTCATTATCAAGGGTCACATTTGGCACTGCTTCCCTCAATTTCTTACCCTTGAAGTGGTACAGGAATGATTTGAATTCCTTAGACTTAATGAAGTGATCATCAGACAAAAGAAACATGTTCTACCATTCTTTCATCTGTCTCTGCATTTAGAGCAACAATAAGCCTATCTTCCGCCTCCGAATCCTTCTCCTTCTCAGGGGCACGGAGCTTGGAGACTACTTCATTTTCCTCCGAATCACTTTGGACTGGTTCTCCCTCCATGTTTTCTAGTCTCTACCTTCTTTCCTCTAGCTTCTTCTCCAAGGTCTCCATAACTCCTGCAAGCTCTTCCACCTCCTTATTCCTGCACATGTCTTCAAATTCATCCTCCTCATGGAGGTAGTCTCCCAAATCCTGTCTTTTCTTGCTTGAATGGATGTAACCCTCAGGATCATAGCGTGCTCTAGATACGTGTCGAAACAAATCGTATTCATCCACCAACTTCCTGTCAATGGCCTCGTATGCCCTAGTTGATACAATTTTAAAATCCTGAAAGTGAAGTGTGCCAGGGAGGAAAGCTTGCTTGTGTGCTCCTTCGAAATGTTTGGCATTAGACACACTTAACTAGCTTACAATTTCCAAGAAGGCAATCCTGTCTGGTGCAGGCTTTGGGAGAACATATGGATAACCCTCAAATCCATAGCATCGAACAAAAGTGAAGTTTTGGCACGAGTACCAATCGCCCCAGTTGTGATTGACCTTTGGATTTTGGTGCTCGTGAGGCCTAAGAAACTTCTTAACCTCCTCCGAAAATGATCCTTGTCGAGGCTCACCAAAGAGCAAGAAAAGTGGTTTGACAAAGAACTCCTCAAATTTGAGGTAATGAGAACTATCAAACCTGTAATCCCAAAGGGAAACCCATAATTGCACTGGTTTCTCCTTTCCATCTTTCCCAATTGTATTCACATTCAATTCTTCCAGTCATAACCCTCTAAGTCTCCCATAAAATAAAATGATGTGCATTAACAGTGAGTAGTGCTTGAAATATTTGTCTGGATTGTCTTTCAGGTTTAAGAAACCTTCATGCAATTTGTCTACCAGGTAAGAAGCGAAGTCAAATGCCCTAGGCTCATGCCTCTACACTTCTGCTACTAGAACAAGCGGTCCAATGTTTGCCACATTAGGAGCTTCAACTCCTCCCACCTGACCACAAGCCATATATGTATATTACATATACTTCTTAAAAATAGTCATGTCATATGGAGGACCTTCTTCGTCTATTAGCCTCCCCTTCTCTGCTTTATGGACAACGAGGTTCCAGCCCTGGTATGTAGTGTCCATCTTCCTGTACTCTTCTTCCAAATCTACAAAAGATAAAGGCAATTTCGCCTCCAAATCTACTACAAAAACTTCCTGAATTGTAGCCTTTGCAAAATGCACTAAAGCAGTCCCATCAGGCAACATAATGCATCGCTTGTTTGCATTATAATTTCTTACTAAAAGCTTCAACAAATCAATGTTCACAAACACATTTGGTACTACAAGTTTACCGAGACTCGTTTTCCATGGGTTCGAAATTGGCGTGGGGTTATCCCTGCGGAAGTAATGGAAAAGGAACAACTCGTGCCCTCGCACTGTGGTGAATATATCCCCAATCCCTCTGTATCTGTCCTCTAACTGCTCGCGGATAGGCAAATTTGTCTTAGCTCCGTGTGGCCTAGCTCTTGGAGATCCCATTTGGTCTATCATGTCCTGATTCAGCTTTCTACCTGATTTCTTTGTTGCGGTACTCGATACTTCGACAACTTTTCGCTTCCCTTTTGAGCTTGACCCCTCCATTTCTGCAAATTATTTCACTCTATAGTCAGTAACTCAGAAATTTTCTCAGTAAGCACTTAGTATCTTTCTGCAATTATTTCATGAGAAATGTTGCTCTGCAATACCGGCTATTTGGGACAGATTTGCATGCAATCTTTGTAATTGATTATTGCAATATTTGATAGATTTGCTTCGTGCGGCAACGAATGTACTCAATTTATGCATTTAATGGAAACTATGTTGTCATGGTCACTTCTTCTCATGACAAAAACCAACGGCTAATCGGTGACACTCCTCCTGATGATTCAAATGTTTGTCGTCGGTTGTTATTACTTTACCACTTCAGTCTCCATCGGCATATCTCTCTCCGATGCATTCGCCTTTGGTTTCTTTTTACTTGAGTCATTTGGTGTGGGCATAGTTTATTTCTTGTCCCTCCGATACTCCGATGATCTCAATATACCAATAGACGATATCTTTCGGTTGATCCAATGGCCCGCGTTGTTTCGTAAAGGAAAGATGGTCAGAGTTTATCTTTTGCGAAGCAGCGAAAGGGAAGTGGGCCCAGAGTGAGGATGACGTGGAAAGTAAAGAAGGTGCATCTTGAAAAGGATCCGACGGTCTGTTATTTCGGTGGGCAAAATAGCGTGGAGTTTATCTTTCGCGAAGCAGCGAAAGGATGGTGGGCCCAACATATCAAACTAGTCCTCCTTTTAAAAAAAAAAGGGCCATATCGGAGAAAAAGACCATATTGGGATAGTGCACAAATAGTTATATCGATCCCCGATGACATGGAGAATGGGGAAGGTAGAACCATTGGTATTACCTATACCGATAAAACAAACTCGAAAGCATTAAGCATAAAACTGCATCGGAAACTGATCGGGACTTCGGGAGGAATAGAAAAAGGCTATTCCAACCCCCGATGAAGATAAAAGCATCTGCAGGGATATCAGTGTAAACTATACCGATAAAGTAAACATGCATTAGGACTCATCGGGACACCGGAAGAAGCAGTTTTATGCTATGTCGAGTCCCGATAGGACTATTAAGACGTGTTAGTAGTCCGTTTTACACTGTCCATATTGCGACCAACATTCTGCGATTGTCTAACTTGTTGGTTACGCGCGGTTGCGATTGACTAACCTATCGCTAAGACACTGTACGAAATGCCCATTGGACGGCGTAAAACGGACTACTAACACGCGTGTTAGTCATGGGGAGATCGGGAGGATTAGAAAAACGCAACTCCGACCCACGATTAAGATAAAACCGCCTGCAGGGATATCGGTGAAAGTTATATCGATAAAGTAATCCTTTAGGGCTACAGCTATTCTGGCTCCAAAACAAACCTTTTGTGCGGTGTGGTAGCGACAGGTTAGTCAATCGCAGTCGTTTATTGCAAATGATTTTGCACTAACAGTTTGAAGCTAACAGAGAGATTGAAGCAATATTAAAAGTACAGAAAAGACAAAAATAACAACTATAGATCAATACTTCATGTGACAAAAAATTTGTATTTGAATACATCAATACTTAACAAACATTGTTTTAAAAAATTGGCAGCAGTGTGTAAGAAGCATTGATTCTTTACAAATTGTAATGTCCACCAACCATCCCTCATCAGTACATGCAGATGAAAATGACATCTTTAAACATAAAAATATTGGCTACAAAATGACCATCGAAGGCGCTCCATGCACCTACAATGGTGACACTTTCTCCTATTTACCATGACAAGATGTTTTATAACTTATCCGGTAACTACCTAAAATAGTGCTACTGCTAATTTTACAAAATTAATCCTATTGTCTACAATAGGGTCATAGAAGTGTAGCGAGTGACATATGCAAAACAGGAAATTGTAGATAAACAGCAAAACTAACTCCCAATGTATTGGAGTATGACACCCATGTTCTCTCCAATCTCCATTACTTTGATAGCGGCTGGTGCCGAGAGCTAGTTATCATCGGAGTTCAGTAGTCTGCGGAAGGGATCCAGATTCCCATTCCTCACCCCCACCCTATACACCTCCCACGCCTCCTAGATGAAGTTCTTCCTCCTTTCCCGTGCTGCCCTTTTTTGGGTAATTTCCTTGTCTTCAGTGTTTGACTCCTCCGATTTAGAGGAGATGTAGTTGGTGTGGTTAAAATAGATGCGGAGGGTGCTTACCCAACAATCAGAATCCAACTCTAGAATGGCATTTCCCAGGGCTTTCCCATCAGACGGGCAGACAAAGTCGTCGATCCTCTGTATGGTTGCTTCCTTTGAATCAAATATGTCAACCATAGGGAAAATGACAGCCTCATAAACAAACCCATCACACCAGTGTCGATTAGCACCCAATATACCATTAGCCACCCGCCATACAACATTCCAAAGCACATCGTTTGCTTGAAATAGCTAGCTGCATTGGGCCTGGATCGATTCCTCTCTACATAGGAAACTGACACCAAAATGATGCACCATCGGTTCAGATCGAGACTTCCAAGTCTTAAGACTGCAATCTGAACCATTTCTTATATAAAGTTTCGAACTTTCTAGAGAAGTCTACATACCGACCAGAAGAGGCCCGAATTCCAATCAAGGTTCGTCCGAACAACATATCTTTACTATTATGAGAACTAGTTGTCAAGTTCCCTGCTCCTACGTACTTTATTTGAGGCCTGATGCGAATCTGCCAAAGCGCATGAAAAAACACAGAGGTCTCCGGTTTGTCCTTCCACTAAGGTATGGCTGGCCTACGTCTAGCTAAAACGAAGCTCCATATGAAACCACATTGGCAAGCCAAAGGAGGATTATCGGCAGCACTTATACCGATGAAACAGAGCGCAGACTCATTGGAGCACATTAAAAAATACTCAACTCAGTGCGCACTTTTCGAAAGATCGTTCCATCGAGATATCTTGTTCCGATGAGGAAGTAGGCGGTTGCTTTCTATTGGCTTGCATCGGCTTATCGACAAAGCATATAAATTGCTATATCCATGACCTATGAAAGCATCAGTATAACTTGTAATGAAATGACCAAGCTTATAACATAGTATCAGGAGATCAGAAGTAATAAGAAAGTTTTATCCCGATACCCTATGACTAAAGGAAACTGAAGGCGACCCCATCGGAAAGAAGATTCATATCAGAGTAGTGCGAAAATTGCTATACCGATCCCTGATGATATGGAGAATCAAAAGTCTGAGCCATCGGTATCACCTATATCGATAAAAGAACTCGGAAGCATATAACACAAAAAGTGCATCGGGAATTCATCGGGATTTCGGGAGGAATAAAAAGGGCTATTCCGACCCCCGATGAAGATAGAAGCATTGGCTGGAGTATCGGTGTGAGTTATACCGATAAAGAGTGCATCAAATGAGGATTCATCGGGACGTCAGAAGAAGAACTTTTATGTTATGCCAAGACTTGATAGGACCATGCTAAGTGCGGGACGCGTCTATTCTGGCTCCAAAATGACAGTACGTATTGACTAACACATGTGTTAGTCGTGCATTTTACACCATCGATTTTGCAATTAACAGTTGTGATTGACTAACCTTTCGCTAACACGGACATGTCTATTCTAGCTCGAAAACAACAGTATGAATTGACTAACACGCGTGTTAGTAACGCGTTTTACACCGTTGATTTTGCAATAAACGGCTGCGATTTACTAACTTGTCGCTAACACGTTGTACGATAAGTAGAGCCAGAATAGCTTCAGCCCTATTCCTCCCTGTAAGAAAATTTAATAACTATGTTTGTTGCTAAAGAGGACACGAAGAAAATAGAATTCCAGACTAACATATAACAAGGTTTCAACAAAACCTTCTACACTTCGAACTTATCCAAAGCTCAGGTGGGTATACCTTTTGTGAATACTTTTAACACTTTTAAATTGAGATCCACAGTAAACCAATGGTAAAAACCTATGGACTTCATCACCTCAATGAAACTATAACATTAAAGAAAACTTATGCTCATTTTCAGTATTTGATCCCAAGAAAGAATGAATGCAAAGAACTAATGAATGCACACCAGAAGAGAAAGAAGATTAAGGGCTGAAACTTTGATCTGTATATTTCTATTCATTTTGAGAATTTTAGACTCAATGTAATTCCAGAGAGAACCAGAAACACCGTAGATATATTTCAACAGAGTTTCTTTACAAATTTTTGTGATGATTTTTTCTAAGTCCTGGTATCCATTTATAACAATATGGCTGCAAACAAGCTTTGGACTTTCGTAGGAAAAGTTTGTTAGAACCATGATTCCAGCTGAAAAAGGAAAGAGAAATACAATCATTTTATATCCTAACGGCCTTTTAAGTTTGTTGTTTCGCTGCAACATCTTCCAAGTGTTGTGAGACTTCCTCTTCTTGTACTACATATTTCTTTTTCCACTCTTCGAACACGCCATCACCTGGCCAGGAGAAGCTAACGATCTTCTTTTTCATCTTATTTAGCCTTTTCCATGTGATTCTCAATTTCCCAACCTCTATCTGCAGAAAACCATAATGTGACTTTGCTTTCTCAATCTCCTCAACTGTCTTAATAAATAAAGTCGTGTCATCTGTATTAATTACCTCGTTTACCCTCTCCGACAAGTTACACCCCAACTCATCAAGCCATGCCTTTTCCTCTTTCAGCTGATTTGGACCAACAAAACCCCCGGGAAACAACTCATACTTATGATCAGAATATTCTTTTCTATATATGTGGGCTTTTCTCTTCACACCTGCCCTTTCTTTTGCTAATCTAGTCATCCCTTTTATTAACTCACAAGTGGATTTGATATTGGCATCACCCTCTACCTCTACATGAGATGAACACATAAGTTCCAACTCCACTCCTCTATGCATCCACTTATTCGGAATTGGCTCTAAAGTGACCTTATCTTCTTTCAAATCAGTCAAAATATTCAAAATTCTTTTCATGTTAATGTATACAATAGAGGCTCTAACTGAGTCACCAATTTTCAAAATTGTACCTCTCACCTTTGCTTCATAGTTGTTTCTAAGTAAGGCGTGACCCCGTTTAAACTTTTCCATCTCATCTTCTAAAGTTTGAGTAGCCTCGAAACCAAAGGTCATAGGAGAAGGGGGAAATTCAATGATAGGACTGGTGGGTGGGGGTCTTGCTGGAGAAGATGCAATCATTAAAGTAAACGACTCATCTTTCTGGTATTGCCCTGCCAATTGACTTTGTAAACTAGCAATGATGTTATCTCGGTTGGCTATCTCTCCTTTGACCTCATTATAAGCCTTTAAACTTGTTTCCAGTTTTACGTGGAGATCAACTCTCTCCTTAGCTTCTTTCTCAGCCACTGCCACACTAAATTTTGCAGTTTCTAGAACTGTGCTGGCAGCTTCCACCACTCCAGTGTCCTGAACTCTCTTCACTATCATACCTCCTAGGTAGTTGGATTCTGAGGCGTCCTTCCTCCTTCTACTCTCATCCCTCTTTAGGGACCACATAACCAAAGCAACATTATCCTTAGTGAATGTCACTCCTTCTAGGGGCTTGGTTTCTTTCCTTACTGCTTCAAGCACTAAGGCATCTGCTATGTCCCATTCAGGAAGGATTAAAACACCAGCCTTTGACACCATTTCTCTCCCCTTTTGAGGAGTAATGGCTTTGAATTCTGCCATCATTTCTTGCTTCACCTCTCCCTCCACTGTATTTGCATCATTGTGGAGTTTCTCATTCTTTCTCTTCTCACATCTTGCCTTATATTGCACAATGTTTTGTTTCCAAACAAATTGCATAAAGGACCCTATTGTAACAAAATTATTATCAGCCAGGAACTCATCACTGGCTTGTTTGATAGCAGGGTCTAGCTCCTTTCCTTTGAACTCATCTGCAGTCAAATTCATCTCAGCACTCGGTGGCTCTTTGAGCATTCCCTCTTGTGTTTCCTCATAACTGTAGGCAATCTCACCGAGACTTCCTAACTGCAACAATTGGTGTGAGGCTGTCTGTTCATCTCCCACATGGATAGGGGATTGGGAGGGAGAGTACAGAGGTTCACCTGTTTGGAACTCTTTGCCTTCCCTTTGCCTTTTAGGGGAGTTTTGGATGTCAGTGACATCTTCTATTGCTCTCTTTCCTTTTGAAGTAGAGGGCTCACCAGTTACCGGCACTAGCACAGTATACCTTCGCTTCTTATGCATCACATAATCACCCGGAGGGATGGCCTTGGCAAAGCTAGGCTTGGCTAAAACAAACTTAGCCCTTTCAGGATCGTTCCTCATTATAACCTCCCTCTTCTCCTTCAATGTCTGCATTAGGTGTTCAAAATGAAGAATTAAGAATTTAATTTTCTCCTCAAAGGAAGTAAAACTAGACAGAGGATCATAACCACCATCAAATTGGTGAATAAAATGAAGAGCCTTCTTGTATGCTACCCATTTTTATTTTCTCAATTCTTGCTTATCTAGATTGAATTCATTTCTGATGAGATCCTCAGGAAAATGGAACTGATGTGGTCTACCTTTGCATACTGCTCTCTTTCTAAACATACCATTAAAGAAATCTTCAGGGTCAACAAATCTTGATACTGCAGTGGGCAACCTATATGGTTGAAAGAAATCATCAAAGTGTTTCCAGCCACCCTTGGTAATTACAAATTGATGAGCAATGGTGATGGTAGGGAAAATGGTCCCTTTTCCCCTATTTGTTAACTCTGCCTCTTGGACACCCCCAAATTGCCTTAGGATCTCCGCAATTCCTATCTTCAATGGGACTTGATAAGGAAGCAAATATGGAGTTCCTCTGAATCCGTAAACTCTAAACATCGTAGATACAGGGTATAAATATACATCACCCCAGTTGTGCACAATCTTAATACCTTCAGCAAATTCTTTAGGCCTAAGGAACTCTATGAGGGCCTTAGGGATCCTAGGGTTTTGTTGGCACAAGAGAATCCGAAGCCTAGATGCAAAGCATCTGTCAAACTTCAAGTAACTGGCATCCTCTCTATCCCAAGACAAAATTGTGCTCCATAATTGCACAGGCATCTCTTCACCATCCTTTTCCTTAACCAGATCCATTCCATTAGCGAAGTAATCAACACCTTTAAACAAAAACATATGCATGAGAAGAGAGTACCACCCAAAAGGTCTGTCTACCTTACCATTTCTAATCCCTATTAGCCCTGCATGGATTGCATCAGTGAGATAAGGTGGATAATCAAAAGTTACTGCGAGAGAGGGGTTTAAGATCTGTGCTATCATTAGCATATAGTGAGTTGGCATACTGGTTTCAGCATCTTCCCCCAAAATCTGACAAAGTGACCAATACATGTCTTTAGCCCTCAGAGTAAACAAATTCACAGAGAAGGGTTCCATGGTACTAGGGCCTACAACGGTTAACCCTCCTATTTTGACAAAAAATTCTTTCAAAGGACCACTCCTGAGATGATCTCTCTGGACATTGTAGACCTATGCAAGTGTATCAAAATTGATTGGCTCTAAGTAGTTTGTTACCTCACTGAGCTTAAACACCTTCCTAAACTCATCATCGTTAATCTCAATTAAGGCTCCCCCATTCACATTTCTCACACATTTAGCAATAGGGTCATAATTATTTGCAACTTGGATTAATTAATCTACATCCATAAAAACCCTAGGGACTATAAGCTTTCCCACATCTAATTCCCACATACTGTTCATTGGAGCAGAGGAATGTCTTTGGCCAAAACCCACCTTGAAAAGTCCCAGCCCTGATATCCCTGTCTGTGAATCCCTCAACCAGTTCCCTTTGTCATACAAACCATCTCGAATTCTCAAACAGGGGGCCTTGGGCACTAATTCTTTGATCTTAGCAGCAACATTTGTAGACATGGTTAATTGTTCCAAGAAATCATCACATATAGCTCTATCCTAATAATTCACTTTCCCTGTGAAACCTCTTCGTGGTGCCATCTTGAATTATAGGTATTTCAATTTAAAACTCAAACAGACCTCTGAGAATTTAAACACCCAATGAAACCAATTCGAACTGTAACTTTTAAAATGAGTGCAGAACTTACTTGTTGCCTGAAGAAATTCGCTCGGCGCAATGGTTCCTCTGCAAAATTACTTGAATTGATACTAAAATTCTGTTGATGTGAGGCTTAATAGGGCAACAGAGCATTGAATTGCGACATTAATCCACATGCTTCGACAATCAATTCGCAATTGAATTTAAATAAAGCTCCAACGGACCACAAAGGAACTCTCATTGTCCTGGCTTTTTGTTGTTTCGTGAAGAATACAAACCGCGCATTCACTCAATCTGTACTCTCCATGGTGACCGCTAATCCTTTTCACAAACCATATGAAGTCCTCACCGCAAATGGTTTTCGTTGTTTCGCGAAGTTTAAAAACCTTGCATCTCTGGGCTGCGAAACAATGCTCATCATTGGATCTCTTTCGAGATGTAAAACCTTTAAAAACCAGGACTACCGTAATCTGTCAGGCCCACCATCCTTTTGCTGCTTCGCGAAAAATAAACTCCACTCTATTTCGCCCACCGAAATAATGCAGACCGTCGGATCCTTTTCAAGATGCACCTTCTTTACTTTCCACGTCATCCTCACGCTGGGCCCACTTCCCTTTCGCTGCTTCACGAAAGATAAACTCCGACCATCTTTCCTTTACGAAACAACGCGGGTTGTTGGATCAACCAGAAGATATCGTTTGTTAACCTTCATTCTTTAACCCATCAGCCGAGCCCACCACTCTTTTCGCGGCTTCGCGAAAGGTAAAGTTCGGGCTATTTTCCTTTGCGAATTTATGCACACCGTCGGATCTACCAAAACTTGCATGGTTTTTACGGGACCCGACAAAGAACTAAAAACTTAGGAAAAGGGCGTAAAATAAAACATTAATAGAGACCTGCCTAAGGCAAAAAGAAAAGTAAAGGGGGGACCCCTTCCTTCACGACGGACCGACCCTTCCACTTAAGATGAAAAGTAACATAGAAATAGAACGCAGGGATTCCAAGACATAAAAAGGGTAAATTTCAAAAACCCTAAACCTTCAGAATAGACGTATCCCAGACAGATATGGATTGACTAACACGCATGTTAGTAGCGCATTTTTCATCGTGGATTTTGTAGTTAACGGTTGCGATTGACTAACCTCTCACTAACACGTTGTACGACAGGTCTGTTTTGGAGCTAGAATAGCCTCGTCGGACCCCTCCCGATAGCCGAAACATAGTCTGATATGTCCCATCGTGTATCGACATAGTTCAATTTATGTCCCTCCAATGCACCGATGATCTCAATATACCAGTCTGCATTGTGACCAAGTCGCCCGCGTTATCGGCATAAATCACCCCGAAGAACGCCTAGCAACTCTACATCCGCCTTAATAGTCCTATCGGGACTCGACATAGCATAAAATTTATTCTTCCGATGTCCCGATGAGTCCTAATGCATGTTTACTTTATCGGTATAATTTACACCAATATCCCCGCAGGTGCTTTTATCTTCATCGGGGGTCGGAATAGCATTTTCCTATTCCTCCCGAAGTTCCGATGAGTCTCCGATGCACTTTTATGCTTTATGCTTCGAAGTTTGATTAATCAGTTTAGGTAATACTGATGGTTCCACCTTCTTATTCTCCATGTCATCGGGAATCGATCTAACTATTTTTTGTACTATCTTGATATGGTCTTTTTCTCCGATGGGCCCGTCTTCGGTTCCCTTCAGTCATCAAGTATCAGGATAGACTTTTCTCATTACTTCCGATCTGTCAATGCTATAACTCCATGATCCGCATTGCCTTATCCTCAACGATAGGTTCATAAGTGCCTCATCCCAATGAATCCGCCCTCTGATTTATCAGTACATGTTATGTCGATATTCTATATTTTGCTTACCAGTGTTGTTTCATGGAGAGTACTTATGTCGACAATTAAAATTTTACAATTTTGAAAAAATGAACCATCCACCTTGAACCAATAGAGGTTGTGCCTGCCGATAGAGATCGCAAATTTTCTTCATACTGTTTCATTGGTCAAATTTAAACTGATGAGTATGAACAAAGGTCAAGTGAATTGGAGGCATATTTCAAATGGCCTCGGCTACTGTAGCTCCAAATCAGACTTGTCGAACACTCAACATATCACTCAACATTCCCTTCAATATGCCGAAGTGATGCTTTTTCATGAAGATACTGCAACATATCACCTGTACATACAATCCACCACTAAATGCTCTTATGATGAAACTAAAGGTGTCCACATATAGCACAACACTATTTTGTAAAAAAATGTGCTGACAGGATGGGCAGGATGAAGGTCTAAATGTAAAGTAGATTTGGTCATTTGTGCGAAGCGACCAATATCATGGCAAACACATTTGACATCAACCAATATCTCAAAATAGTATCACACTGAAGATATAATCATTGTGGCTGTTTACTGTTTACAATATCTCTTTCTTTCTCTGATATGTGCAGGACGAGAATGGAAAACACCGGAAATGGAAGGACATTATGGTATTGAAGTTCAAGATGGTGGTGAAGGTTTGCATCATTTCTGTTCAAGGGATATTCAGTGGACGCCAATTTGTGTCGAAAATGATTCAACGACAGACCTGTGTGCAGCAATTCCACTCGATAGATTGGATGCATTCATGAGAGGGGAATCGTTGTGCGAAGGTGTTGAAACCCAATTCCTCCGAAAGCGGCACAATGAGCACGATAGTGCTCTGCACAACACGCATACAACAAAAATGTATAGTAGGTTCGTAGACACATTCTTTCATATTCTTTGTCTACGTTTAATGACATAACAATTGTTGTTGATAATAGTAGAGTTTTTTTTTTAAGGTATTGGTGTTCATATGGACCACAAGACAACAAGAAGAAGTCGCCGAATAAGAAGAGCACGCAAACATATCAGAAAAAAAGAGGTTTTACATGCCACTTCATTGTTAAGGTGTTATATGGTAGGCCAGATGTGGCCATCTTGGTATTCAAGCAACCATTGCATGTAGACAACAATGGTGAAGCTTGTCATGGCTTCGATGATACTAGCAATGAGTTGCGCTCTCAATTTGCACCAAACCTTTCTGATGAATGCAAAGCATATATAGAGAGGCTATTGCTGATGGATGTGAGCATTGATGCTATTGTGGACAGACATCTTGATGATCCCGTTTTTCATGACATGTTGAAGAAGAGAGATTCATTCGTGACACGCAAGGATGTTATCAACGTGGCAACGAGGGTCTATTCTATTCGGTCATGAAAGCATGTGCACGATGCCACTAGCATCTTAGAATGGAAAAAACAAGATGAGGCAAATTTCTTGTTTTTTCCAGCAACCACAAGGTGTCGATAGACCTTTCATTATGGGAATACAAACGGCTTGGATGCTTGACATGATGGTACAATTCTCGCATGACTCAATCATCTCAATGGATTCGACATTCGCAACAAACAAATACGGGGTATGTCTCTTCGAACTTAACCTGTTTTCATGCAGCCCATTTGATCTGTGGATGGTCATGATCTTCCTGTTTGTTGTTTAAAACAGTATCAATTGTATTCGTGTCTCATCTTTGACGAGCAGCAATCGGGGGTGCCTATTGCATGGGCTATGACATCAAGGAACAAGATCGAGGATATCCAGGTGTGGTTGATGGAGTTGTGGAGATGAGGAAAGGAAAATAGGCCTGATTGGAGGATCAATGCATTTATCACGGATGATGCGAGTGCAGAGATTCAAGCCATAGAATAAGTGCAAGAGCAATATTTTGTCTACATGAAATCAAACAGTATGGTACGCTGCTTTATGTTTTATTTTAAATGACCATGCTCCCGGCTCAGCCCAATTAAACGTGTTGTTCATAACAAGACTGTTTTTGAATGTCGTGTCATACTTTGTATTTGGCACGTGCGTCGAGCATGGTTGAAGAATGTATACAAGTATGCAACGAAGGAAAGAGCAATGGACATTTTTCACCGTCTAGGGGCGATAATGATGGCAATGCATGAAAGTGAAGAGAGCACGATGGAGGAGTTGCACACTTTCTTTGCCGAATTTAGTGATCAGCCATGTTTTCTAGAGTACTTCTACAACACATGGTGTCAAGGAGAAGGCTATATCAGTGAGTTCGACATTAAATTTGAGTGGTGGCTTTATGACTTGTTACCCGTTTTGGTTGTCATTTGGTAGTTGACATCCTACTCCTATTTTTAATTTCTTTATTTCAATTTTTTTTTTTTTT
Organism: Cryptomeria japonica; assembly: GCF_030272615.1. Lineage (NCBI taxonomy): Eukaryota > Viridiplantae > Streptophyta > Pinopsida > Cupressales > Cupressaceae > Cryptomeria > Cryptomeria japonica. The sequence goes on from NC_081412.1 coordinate 256,726,545, forward strand.
GGCCAACTATGTGGGCGAAAAACTTCAGGAATTTCGCTCATGCTAACCAAGACACAAATAATGCCATTGAATCATACCATGGTAAATTGAAGTCACTGCACCTAAGAGATGATAAAAAGATGTTCTCGAGGAGGATGGACAATCTGTATTTTATACTTGTGTATAAAGTGGAACCATTCTACCAGCATAAGCGAGAATTGCAACATTTTGGATTTATCAAAAACTATAGCTTGACACATTTGCAAACTAGTATGGAGAGGGCAAAGGCAATTCCTGATGTCGATTGTGTTCCAGACGACACTACTCCTGGATGGTACTAGGTGAAAAGTCAGTCCTCGTGCAACTGGTATGTGGTTAAGAAATTTGGGGATCACTTCTACATCTGTGAATGTCCATGGAGTTTGCGAGGAAACATGTGCAAGCATGCGTTGAAGGTTGTTGCAATGATGAACAATTCATTCCAGGATTCACGTGTTCCAGGTAAGTGGATGTTCGTGAATGTTGATTTTTGCTAACTTAAAAGATGTGTACTTCACCCTAAGATCTTGTTTCATACAGATCCTATTCGTATGTCGACTCCAACATCTGCTAATACTAATGAAAACCCAACACCTGAACCTGTCGTCGATACCATTTCTAATGCACATACAAATTTAGAGGATGTGGACATCGTAATGTGGAACGAAGCAAACAAAAAGTTAAACATATTGTCGCAAACAATGCCGGCTTCAAGCGATAAACTAATGGCATTTGTAGGCTGTCTGGATAGGTTCATGGCTGATCTTCAGAATGTCGGTGCCATGTCATTTGATTTTAGACCGTCTACCGATCCAGCCAATACAACCACCAAACGTATGCGGCCTTGGTTCAGTGCAAGTCAGGTCCCTCGTCGCAATCGACAATAACATAGGCATAGTAGTAGGAGTGAGATCTGTCATGATGTTCAGCAGCCTCTCACCTTTGAGTTTCCCTTTGAGACTTCTAGGAGGAGAAGGGGAAAGAGGCAATTGGACCAAGCATAGGAATCGCATGTCTTTGCCATTGCATCGGTTGTCTCTGATACAGGTTGGTACTCTAGTGTCACCTGTAAGTGGTTTCTAAACATGTGAATGTTGCACGCGTTTATTTAGTCATTGTGTCTTGTAGCTGGTGAAAGTGATACACACTTATCTGTGACAGTGTTCGGCACCCCCTCAACACCTGGCCATAGGAGTCCTCGTCGGCGATTGGATTTTGATGGTCTTTTACGTGGAGAGGGATCACACAGTGATCCTCGCTGATACTAATTTTGGTATTATTTGTTCAGATCAAGCTTTCTGTTTGTAACTATGTCATATATGTGCTTGATGTCCCTTGATGTTTAGCCATTCTTCATTCAACATGTTGCGTAATATGGAACAACTTTGTTTATTGTAGTTGCGTTGTAATGTTTACTATAACTGTCCCTAACCATCTTTTATAATGTATCTTTGTATGCAAGTCCATTGTTTTTTCACCCTGTTTTATCACTAAATGGCATTCACATACACGTTGGGTGACAGGCGCAGGTTTTATGCAACTTAATTTTCAGTATTACTCTTTTATGTCTTCAATTTATTGAATGCTCTAGTTAAATAATTAATACTCTTATGGTGTGATTATGTTTTGCATTTTTTGAGTGCTTGATACTCTTATGTCTTACATTTCTTGAATGCTATAGTTATATTACTAACACTCTTATCGTATGTATTTGCAGACTGCTAGAGAGATTGGCAAAGAACGACGAGGAGTCTGCCTTATTTCAGCGCCTCCCGGATATCATTGTTTCGGATATTATCCGAACAATAACTCCCAGACAGGCCACTGAGTGGACCATTTGAATGGGAAGATATTATACCAACGACAATATGTACACGGTCCACATAGAAGACGTGATCTCCTTCGCCAGATTGTCGACTCTGTTGACGGTCGCTTTGTATAGGCGACTATGGCCAGTGTATTTCGCCCTTGCGTACTGGCCAGTCACTCTCCCTCGGAATCACATAATCTGTGATGACAGACCCCATTGGAGACGTGGACGGTCCCTAGTGCCTTACTCCGATGATAGTATCGAGGATGTCATGACATTCTTTCCATGGAACCTGCTTATTATGGACTACACCCCCATTTTCACGGGTTATGGTAGTCCACAACTAGCAGGGAGGTTTGTGGGGATACAGAGTAGATTCCCATTGCAGAGGAGGTCCTCTAATTAAAATTGTATAACTGGTCCTATATGACTACGCTATTATTTATAAAACAGTTAATTTCTATGGTTACATAGCCGATCTTTGAACGTCGTTTGTCTCGAATGTTTACCATTTATATGTTTGTCTCGGTTATGTTTACAATTTATATGTTTGTCTCGGTTATGTTTACAATTTATATGTTTGTCTCTATGCACTTTATCTGTCTACAAAGCAATACACTTTATATGTTAATTTAAATCTAATAAATATAATCCTTTCTCTAAACAACACACGTCTATTCTGGCTCCAAAAAGTTAGTCGCGCGTTTTACACCGTCGATTTTGCAATAACGGTCGCGATTGCCTAACCTATCACTAACACGCTATACAAAATGTCTATTTTGGAGCTAGAAAAGCCACGACCCTAATCTGGATCATATCTTGATCCCCTGAAGGCCAATTGACTAACCTCTCACTAACACACGAAACTAACTGGTGCGATTGACTAACCTATCACAAAAAAGATAAACTAACAGCTGCGATTGACTAACCTATCACACAAACGCGATATTAACTGTTGCGGTTGACTAACCTACCAAAAAATGTGAAACTAACGGCTACAGTTGACTAACGGTTGCAATTCGACTAGTGGCTGGCGGACTTTTCCTTTTTCCATGCGAAACGGCGAACTAGACTAACACGCCATCAAAACTAACTGTTGCGATTGACTAACCTATAACAAACACATGAAACTAACTACTGCAATTGACTAACCTGTCACAAACACACAAAATTTACTATTGCGATTGACTAATCTGTCAGTAACACGCGAAACTTACGGCTGCGAATGACTAACCTTGCACAAACACACGACATTTATGGTTTTGATTGACTAACCTTTCGCTAACATGCGAAACTAACGGTTTCAATTCCAGTACTGGCTGGCTCGAAAATGACAGTATGGATTGACGAACACACGTGTCAGTCACTCATTCTACACCGTCGATATTGCAATTAATGGCTACGATTGAGTAACCTTTCGCTAACGGCTAAAGCTATTTTGGCTCCAAAACAAACCTTTCATAGAACGTGTTAGCGATAGGTTAGTCAATCACAACCGTTTATTGCAAAATCGACAGTATAAAACGCATGACTAACACGCGTGTTAGTCATGTCGTACAACCATTTTGGAGCCAAAATAGAAGGCAGAATAGACGCAGCCTCCAGATCAGAAAGCTCTTCTACAAGGACGCCCTTCTACAAGGCTTCCCTTCTACAATGGGCTATCTATCCTAAAGCCAAGATACTCACCCACACTGGTTGACAGAGAAGAAGCTTTTGGACATTTGATGATACGACAAGTTGGAAAGACTGATCGTAGAATCACTAGCAAACTAAACTTAGATGTGGCTAAACTGAATCAAGATCAAATAGAGTTTCTGTTGAGGGAGGACTCTACATATAAGAGGCTATATGAAAAAAAGTGATGAAGACAAGCAAAGACTGCAAGCAAGATTAATAGTTACAGACCTTTCGTGTCGTAAAGCTTTAATAGTTAATACTCATTGATCTATATTTAAAGTGACGAAGACAAGCAAAGACTGCAAGCAAGATTAATAGTTACAGACCTTTCATGTCGTAAAGCTTTAATAGTTAATACTCATTGATTTATATTTAATATTTATGAAGAATAATAGTCATTGAGCAGTCTATCTTATGTACTTGTGATTCAGTTTATCCATCATTTATAAATAAGCATTTTTTTAGTCTATAAAAAAAAATTGCCATCATACAATTAGTGGTTCTTTTAAATCCGCTATAAAAAAGCTTTTAACCTAAAGTTAGGTTTCAGGTATAGATTCACCCGCCTTGGTTTGCGAACACTGATTGGGAAGTCATATTAACTTATTAAGAGAAGTCCATTCATCATAGAAGCCACATAGAACCATTCAGAAAGCATGAAAAAGTGTACAACAAACCAATCATTAACCATTGATGTTTAAGTGAAGTCAATCACATTTATTTATTTTTTATTTTTTTGACAAGGTGCCAAGGCCACTTAATATATTTTTACAACTGGTTCAAGGGACTGGTTCAAGAAGGGCTCCCGAAGAAAAGAACCAGAAAGAAAAACTTCGGTCAATCAAGTTTATTGAAAATAACCATTCATGAAGCATACAAAGTGTCTTCCTAAATGAAAGAATATGTCTGACGACAAAAAGTCTGCACCACTGCTGACGTTTTATTGAACAGGAAAACTTTCGTAATAGTGCAAGTCGTTATAGATGCAGAGGTTGAGTATTTAAATGACTTTTGTTTCCCCCAGTGGTCGGAGTAAGGGGAGGCACATCATTCGCATTATCTTCATCAGTTACAGAGGCAAACACCTCTGCGTACCTCTATTTCGAGTACTAAGCACGTTGCGCACAAATATCTAGCATCCCCTGCATCTGGTCACTTATGATTTGTTGTTTTTAGCACACGCCTCACGAACTACCTCTTGTCTCTCATTCGCCATCTGCAAACCACACACTTCTAGCTCAAGGTCCGTATTCTTATCGTCCAAGTCCATGACCTTGTTATTGAGTTCCATGCATTTCTTATTGAGTTCAGTGCATTTTTTATTGAGTTCGGTGCATCTCCCTTTCACTTCAGTGAGTCTCCATTCAAGATCAGAAACAATCCCCTTCAGCCTTTCATTTTCAGCATGGGCAATTTTGACCTTCTGCATTAGCAGTTCTACTTGCATGGCGTCAAACTTCATTGTGTCCATCCCATCATTCCAGTCTGCAAAGGGTCGTGGTGGTTGTCTTGCAAACTTCCCTAAACCGTCGTCGGAGGTGAGAACATCGGTCGTCCCTTCGCCTTTGAATTCATAGAAGGCGTTCCATTCTGCGGAACAAATGTTTCGACACCCTTTCTTTTTCCTGTCCGTGGTCTTCCCATTGCCACCCCTGCAAACAATGTCAAAAAGAAGTATCTGTAGACAGGTGGGCAAGACAACATGAAAAATGCAGGAAACAATAGTTTATGCCAACAAGAAAGGAACTGCTATCTGTTGCATTTTTTGGAATGAATAACATTATGCACGATACAAAAAGTTAACTTGTTCGGTAAAGTTGACATGTTCACTAAACTGGGCACTTGGGTGGCAAGTTACCTGCCAATTGGGAATCCATGTTTTAGGAAGATAACTCCATCAGTCAGCACTCCTTGTCCTGCATCCAACTTATTACACATATGCCATGAAATTATAACAGAAGTCTGGTGTATTTTAATAGATTTTTATTTTTTTTTGGTTATTTTTTTGTTGTTAATTCATTTCAGATTTAGTGTTCAAAAACAAACAATAACAATGGTATATTCAACTGTTGTAAGCTATAGTGGAAAGAGCACATGGTTCACAATTTCAATCAAACATTCCGCTTCATCTGTATACGTAAAAGAGTTGCAGGGACCCAATTGGTATGCAATAACAAAACCTATGCATATGCAACATATAAGAGACCTTGAACAAAACTTGAACAGTAAACGACTATCATCGACTTTATTGTACCATCCACTATCATTATTAAAAATGTTGCGCACCAAAGAAAGGTTTGTGAAGTTATTAAAGGGTAGTTGATGGTGTAGGATCACCATGAAAGAGTCCAACAAATCAAGCCTTTACAGATATTTTGCTTAAAATAACAGGAAAGGTGCTTAAAATAGCAGGAAAGGTTGAATAATAATGTACAATTCATCTAAGACAAACAATAACTCAGAGGGTTTAAACTATGCTAAGGTAAAAGCCATGTCAATATAACATCTCCAAATCCCATCTGAATAAAGTCTATCAAGATTGAAATTCCACCACAGTATCTCGCTCTAAATATTTGGAAAGAGGAACAACAACTATGATCAAAGAATATTATCGCCTCCGCTGTCTGGATTGCACAATGAAGTTGACGGCACCATAAAATGCTTTACGCTTCTTCTCATTCTTATGCAACTCGGGAGGGGTGATGCCAAGTGATCGCAACCTGTGACTTACCCGTCTGATCACAGGGTCACGTTTAACATCCTCTTTTTGTGGTTGGACAGTTTCGCCAACTTTATCCTACCACATACAAACGACATCATACGAGTGCAGCCTATTTCATTCCATTGAAATAAGGTAAAGGATGGAATGAGAAGATGAAGGAAGGGATCTTGTCATCTTCGAAACTTACCAAGAGTGGGGAACAGACCAGGTCTTCAATGGGCCACACCACCCACGAGTTTAGGGAACCCGACAAGACATCGGCGAAAGGACCTAGGAAAGGCAGTTGGGCATTTGCATCAAAGACTTTGACGATGTGAACTTTAGCACAGTGTCGTGGGAGTGGAATAGTATGACACATTACACCCTTCCCCAGGCCATCAACAATGCCTTCCCCAACCACTGCCCCATCCAGAAGTAGGTGGACTTCAACTCCAACAACAACAGCGTGAGCATCTTCATTGGTGCACTCTTCTTTGTCTTCCACAGTTGCTTGCATCAGTAACGAGTGGACACGGTCGCTTAAATAAAATTCTTTATACATCTCGATCAAACATAGTCAAATGAATTCATGCCAATGTAGTACAACAGTACCAGAGTAACTGTCTCTCCCAGCCCGTTGCCCCCATCGCGGTCATGGTCTGCATTTGTACATCCATCATCGTTTCCCCCAAACTCTTTCTCAATGCTTGTTTCTATCGGATTATGCTGCAAAACGTGACACATTGTACAAGAGTGTAAGTACACATTAAACCCATACGCCTACGAACACTACTAGACTAAGGCCAATGAATTTTACACGACTAAGGCAATAACAGGAACACAGATAATGGACACAAACCACAACATCATAAAAAATGCTCCAGTATAACATTGCCCCTCACCGCCTGTTATCCAAAAGAAGAGCCCAATACCTGTTCATCTCTGCTCTTATCCTCCAATGTCTGCCCCAATTGAGTGGACTCCTCTGCAATCTTCTCGCCATTGCATGCACTCAAATTTCCATTCACTGTCTCCTTCAATTTCTCCCTCGAAATAGATTTCTGAAGTTTCTTGTCCAATACTGCGGCCAACTGCATAAAAAAAGAGTTATTGTATAGTATAACACACCATGTCATGATATAGCACTACATGTCATGCACAATGGCACCGCATTACCTGTTCATCTTTGCAGCTATCCTTCAACCTCTACCCCAGTTGAGGAGAGTGCTCTGCAATCGTCTCGCCACTACATGCACTCGGTTTTTCAATCGTCGTCTCCTTCACCTTCTTCCTCCTAACAAACGTCTGAGATTTTGGACTTGGTTTTTTGGGAACACTACACACGGTGTCATCAGGCAACTGCATTAACTGTTCTTTGCTCGTATCGTCCATCGTCTGGACCATGTCATGAGACTGCTCCACAATCTTCTCGGCACTGCATGCACCCAATTTTTCATTTGACGTCTCCTTCAGCTTCTTTGACTAAACATACTTATATATAATAGACGCCCAAGGTTTTCGACTTAATTTTTTTTGCACACTGCATCCTGTGTCATCCAATACCACGGGACAGTCCATGCTCCCTCCATGGACCCCATCAGCCTACAATGACATGGACGAAATAGTCAACATACTACATAGTGTAGTGCAAAGCATACCATGTAATGAAAACACACATATGGACAAGCCAACAGACAGTCACCTTCGATGACAAACATGTCACGTCATCTGAAGTCAGACTTGTTTTTTCTGCGGCACTCTTCTTTTCTTGCTTCCTCGACGAATCACATGCAGGCTCATTGGCTGGCACGTTTGTTTCAGGATGTGAAGTCTGCCTTCTTTTTTCCGTAGCATTCTTCTTTTTTTGCTTCCCCGACAAAACAGGTGCACCCTCTTTTGTTTGATGACCTGAAGCCGACCTTGATTTTTTTGCAGCATTCTTCTTTTTTTTGCTTCCCCAACAAAATAGATGCAGCCTCATTCACTGGCACGTTTATTTCGCGATTAGCCTTTGATGACAGAACCTCCTCGCCATGGCCTGCACTGTCACTTAAAATCTGGGCACCAGGATAGGATACCTCAATAAGTCATTCTTCACATGTTTAAAGGAATTTAGTAAACTGCCAAAAAATACGATCACTAAAAAATTACCTCTATTGCAATATTCTTTCTTTGCAGTAACTCTAAAACCTTCTTCCTTCTCACCTCCCTAATCGGACTATTGTCGTACACTCACATTGCTTCCTTTATCTCTTCCTTCCCTTCGGTAGGAAGCTCATCACGTGTTTTCTTTCCATATTTCATACAGACCCGGTCAGTGACACGTTTTTTTTGCATACTGCGTCGTACGCCCATTTGGTATTCAATATTAGACTCCCTCTTTTTCAACTCCAACAGTGATTTCTTCCTATGATCCGCGTTGTGCTTTCCACTTCCACACTGTTGACGACTGCATCGTGCAATCCCCAAAAATGGTAGTTGATGTTCTCTGGCTCTATGCATATTAAGCCTCCCCAGATCCCAAAACTGACGACCTCCATTTTCGAAACAATAACGGAAGAGACAAAAGTAGTGCAACCTGCCATTAATATGTTCTCTTTTGTGATCGGCCTGTTACTGCACACAGCCAACAAAGACAAAGAGTCACATTCAATTTTGCACTAATCAAGCATTCTAAAGATAATCCAACATATAATGACTAATAGTGGACCTCCTTGTTACTCGCCCCTCCTTGTTCTTGTTCACGAGCGCTGATAGAATCACGTTGCCATTCAGCCTCCTGCTCTATGATCACCTCGTGCTCGCTACAAACGTCCCCTTTTTCACTCTCACCGCCTCGAGCATTAGTATAATCGGCCTCATCTACACTTCCACTGGCCTCATCTTCCTCACCATCACAACCACTATCATAATGTTGTTCAATAAAATAGCACACATCATCGATCCATTTTATGCCCGTGTATATATCTACATTTCCACTTATAAATCCCAACTTCCACCAACCATGCAATGCAATGATGGAAAAAATATATAATGCAATGAGAAATAATTACCAGTGTGGTTGTGCAGTCACTGAGAAGCCGACTTGACAATGGGTTCAAAATTGGAGACCCGACTGGTGACTCATTCAGATTTGAATCCCCAACTAGTCCCTGACCTGAAGGCCCATCCCCTGACTCTTTCGGATTTGGATCCCCAACTAGTCCTGCATTTGAAAGCCCAACTCCTGAGTCTTTCAGATTTGAATCCTCAACTACTCGTGGATGTGAAAGTCCAACTCCTGAATCTTTCATATTTGAATCCCCAACTTGTTGTGCATCTAAAAGCCCAACTCTTGAGTCTTTCAGATTTGAATCCTCAACTACTCGTGGATGTGAAAGTCCAACTCTTGAATCTTTCAGATTTGAATCCCCAACTTGTCGTGCATCTGAAAGCCCAACTCCTGACCCTTTTAGATTTGAATCCTCAACTAGTCCTGGATACAAAAGCCCGGCTCCTGAAACTTTAACATTTGAATCTCCAACTGGTCACGCATCTAAAATCCCAACTCCCGACTCTTTCGGATTCGAATCCTCAGCTACTCCCAGATGTGAAAGCCCAACTCCTGAATCTTTCATATATGAATGCCGAACTCGTCCCGCATATGAGAGCCCACCTCTCTCCTGGGTATACAAATTAGTTCTCCAGTCACAAGCATTAAACAGTTACAACACCAAGCAATACTACATGTTACATAATCCATTAAAACTACTTAGCTTATAGGTAGGCTGATGTCACTTGTCACTGGGAAGCGAACGTGACCAACTCCCAGGAGATCATCTGCCTTTAGCTCCAGCAACCCATAATCAAGATTGGCATTTTCCCTCAACCTTTTTTGCAACGCAATTGACATGATTGAACGGAAACATAAAAAAATGCAATTCATATTCGTCACACTATCAATAACACCACACATTCACTACAAATGACACAACCAACACATGACCGGTTATGCCCACATTCCAATACAAAGTCAGCATGTCGCTATGTTATGTACAATCCAGCTAATAGTTTAGCCATAAACTATCCAAGACATTCCGCTCTAGAACATATTTGGTTACAATTGCAACGAAATAATGACTATGATCCATCACCAACGCTATTAAAAAGGCTTCATGTGTTCTCCCCATCCAAAATACAACACAAAAACTAGACTTTCTTAAGGATTGATAAAGAAGGATGCAAAACACGCTTAATGGATCGACTATGTCTATTCCGGCTCCAAAACGAACCTTTCCTACAACGTGTTGCCAACAGGTTAGTCAATCGCAGCCGCTAATTGCAAAATTGATGCTATAAAACGAGTGTGCAACAATTAAGATGGTCAATCTATGCCAGAGAATAAACAGCGATTCATTACCATTAACAAAGTCTTTCACGATAATTAATGGGTACAGAGACCTCCAATTCATTTTTCGAAAGACACACGTCTTTTGAAACGAGTGTCTATTCTAAAGCTTCCATCTCTTTGTTGACATGGGAATAGTACTATTTATTAAAAACGTACTCTTAAGTTACGAAAAGAAAAAAGAAAAAAACACTTTGAAGGATAGACACATGAGGAGTTCGTTGTGCCAACCCGAGACACCTCAAACAGAAGCCCAAATCACATTTCAGATTGGAGTTGGATCATCAAACACATGTACTTCTCAAACATCACGAACATCAATAATCTAGAAATACAAATACACTATGATGAACATTAACACTCTCATGCAAATCAACAGAATATATACAAGTTTATAACACATAGTTTGCAAGAATCAGGATTTTTGGTTCATATATTCAACACTGGTTTCATGACTCGAAGATCCATAAATAACAATCGTACTGCGTTCAGGTTTGAAAATTATATCTTATTGTCTAATATGGTGCATCTATAGCATATAATAAAACGCATCAGCCAATTGCATTGTTCATTTTCATTATTATCAAATTCAGTAAAAGTAAGGACATTAATATTACATGATCAAGAACTAAAATTTATACATACATTTGTACCGCATAAAAAAAATTATATACAACAAACTATATATATATAACAAGTGCCTTTCAAAAAGTTGCACAAGCCCAAAGGTTATTAATAAGGGGACATTACAGTGCAAGTAGTATTAAACAAGGGAGACAGAGCAACAACCTGGGAAGGTCTGGACGTTTGCCGAGGGACTACTCAATAGTCCTTGAAAATCAACAACCTGCATGGATAACTAATGTTACTGGTAGTCTACATTGGGAAGTACATGCATTTCAAAAGACATAAAAGGAACCTACATGTTCATATATGAAATTGCAGTTTAACATCCAATATAAGCTACCACTAAGTAATTTATATCACCTAAATTATATATGTCAATTTGCCATAGTACCAAAGTTGTCTATATCAACCACCTATTTTCGTAATATTGTTGTGCGCTCAAGGACATATGCATCTATTCCGACTCGAAATCAATGCTATGATCTGACTAACACACAGCTTAGACTCAAAATCAACGCTACGATACCTCCTCCCTGCACATGAAAAATAACCCGCGTGTTAACAGGCGATAACAATACGACTAACACTATATTTTACATTCAATGGATGCAATTGGATAACATGTCACTAACACGCAGTACCATTTGTCTATTCTCAAGCCATGTTATTGACTAACTCCATCTCCTATGGTAAATTGCATCGCGTGTTAGCCTTTGGCTTTACCACTGTTAGCTGCATCAAATCACAACTCATACATGAACAATGGTCCGAGAGGTTGTGTCTCTTCTGGTTCTAAAATAGAAAAATCATACAGACTAACAACGTTGTGTTAGACAGAAGCAACCATCAAATGCAAAACCTACGATTAAAAACCTGCCACAAACATGGGGTGTTAGTCCCCCCAAAAAAAATTTTGCAGCCACAATAGAGGCGTCCCACTGCAAGAGTAACTTGAGTTTCGTGCTAGTGTTTTCTCTGACAAAAGTACCAAGTTTTTGCAGCCCGTGGCCTCTTCTTCCTCCCAGGATGCCCTCCAAATGTGATTCCTTCATTCACAAACTTTTAATGTGCATGTTATGCACAATAAACCGACAGTAACCATGAAGCATGCCGCAGCCATCCTCCGGCATTTCCACATAATTTTGCGTGGGCGCCGAGGACTAAAACCGAGAACTCGACAACAACTCCACATCACATACCATGGGTCAAAGCACCACGAGAAGTTGGCATGGTATGCATGTCTTCGAAATATATGTTGATGCATGTTGTTGGTACGATACGTCCACTGTCGAGCCACAATACACAGCCTCCCACATATATATGCATATATGTTTATTCTGCACTTTTCGAGTGTGATTAGGTGCTTCCAACTTGTGTTAGACATGTCTATTTTGGCTTCAAAATGAGATTTTAACAACGACATGAATCGACATACATGACACACATCTATTCTGGCCCCAAAAAGGACATATTGTACCAATGACATGCATCAACATACATGTCCGAGAATAAATATATATATGCAAATACAAGTAGCAGGCACCTAATAGCTACATGAAAGACAAAGTGAGGTAAAATGTTTTGTTTCAAATTGAGCTTCTTTTACTTGGTCTTGACCTCATTTACATGTTATGGTTTGCCTTTTGATGCAAACAGACTCCTCAAAATTAGGTTGTTGACTGGTTGATGCAACCATTCCTTGACTGTATGTGACCTGCTCTTGTTTAGGAGTTGATCTGTTGTTTGCTGACAATTAGGAGTTGATTTGTTGTTTGTTTGATGATAGCAAACATGGCGCCTTTTTTATTTGCCTAACGTGGAAAAAGTAAGACTAATGCGCGAACGAACACATTATTGTTGAAGGGCTCCTTGTTGAAGCAGCCTCCATCTATTCTGGCTCATTGTTGAAGGGGGATTTATGGGACTATAGGTTTTCTTTTCTTTATCTAATGAGCACCAGAGAATAATGGAAACAGAGCATAACATTTCCATAGTTTCTTTTATCTATGTTTTATTCTATTGTTTTCCTCTGTATTCTAAAAGTCACAGAAAAACGCATAGAAACTCTTAACTATAGATCCAGTTTGTCCCAGTTGACAGTGCAGCAGGGTTTATAAATCTTCATTAATGTCGTACTGAATATTTTTGTTAATGCCCAGTTGAAACACAGCTGGTATGGGTTGGTGGAGTAAATATGACCAGTTACATCAACTTTTTGAAGTACACCAGGTTGGACATGTTTGTGTGTGTCTCTCTCTCTCTCTCTGTGTGTGTGTGTGTGTGTGTGTGTGTGTGTGTGTGTGTGTGTGTGTGTGTGTGTGTGTGTGTGTGTGTGTGTGTGTGTGTGTGTGTGTGTGAGTGTGCTGCTTCATATTGACATATATATATACTAACACACACCAAACCGCAAACAAACAATGCAAACCCTGATGGTTTTCAACAAAATCCCAAAAATCAGCCATCAACAATCAAACAGGGAACCTTAGTATCCTGACACGACCATGCTGCAAAATGATGCCTAGTTTTCACAGACAGAACACAAAATGACACAGGAAATAAAAAAAATTATTGAATGTCTTAGGGTTTCAAATTACCGCAGCCGCCTAAGCCTCCACCCAAATCGTTGTCCTCTTCACACCTCCTGAGGGCACACTCACAACCACCTCTGCGATACAAAAATGATATAAAAATTTACAATTTCAAACACTGGGTTGACAAAGGAATCATAAAAATATCTTTATCTGTTAGGGTTTGAATTTACCGATGCCGCCATAACCCTACACCACAATCTTCAATCGTACCACCCCCTGTACGCTACGATACCTCCTCCCTGCACATGAAAAAAAACCCGCGTGTTAACAGGCGATAACAATACGACTAACAATATACCCAGACAACTTGGGTTATGCATGCGGTCGACTTTTCTCCTCCCCTTCGGAGCCACACATATTTTAAGAATGCATACCTATAACTACAATTGAAGTGCAACTCCTTCGCTCAGTGATTCAACCGGGCACATGAATTTACAGCCTGAATTTCCATGGTCGAATATTTTGTTTCACCTCCACCAATGCGTTCTGCATGCAGCTACCGGACGAAATATATTTTCAATTTTCGCGAAATTGAGTTTTCATTCAAAATTTAAAAAAAATGAATTGAAAACTGTGCCCATAACACGTGACTGCCGCCTGATGTTAGTCATGTTAGTCGACTCGTTGATGCAATAAAGCGGGTTAGCCAAAAAAATTCCCACGTGGCAAAATCAAAATTGGCGGTCACCAAAAATGTAAAACGCTTGCCCAGTGGTATGTTAACCGCCTCGCCCGCTGTAACCGTCACATTGCGGTGACAACGGCCAGGAAAGTGTTAACCGTGAGCAATCTTTTTCGTCAAACGCAAAACGGCAACATCATCCACGTCATCGCAACTGCGAATTCCTCCATGTCATCTGTGGGTCCCAGGAACGTCGCTCTCATGGACCTGTCGTACTTGAATGGTATGCCTTCGATATCATATGGAGGCATGCCGTTTTGGAGCCAGAATAGCTACAACCTAAAGCCAATTCACATTTCATATATCATAGATGGGATGGATGACTAACTTCCAAACACATTTCACCATACAAAATTGTTCAACTAGTCATCCTTGGTTCACCAACTAGTTCCACCATGTCCACATACACCCCTCTTTATGGAAATTTGGCCTACAAAAATTGTAAAACAACACTTAGGCTCACCAAGTTTATCTATTTAACAAAATTGTTAAATAGTCAAGTAGATGATAACATGAAATGCATTAAGGGAGAGGGCCCAGTGGTGGTGAAGGCTATGTATAGCCTTGTGAATACGTGCTATTTATTTCACCCATGCCAAATTAAATTTAAAAAAACATAATTTCAAATTTCTCAATATAGTTTATATCAAATTAATATCCTCAACTCAAAATCATAGATAGCATTCACCTTATGATTCTTATCACTTCTACTATTAATTTCATCTAAATCTATACAATTTCCCTGCAACAATTCAAATTTGCCCAGTTGTAGACAAAGGCCTATTTATACAATTGACCTACATTGTGCATTGCATTATTCCCATTACCATTTTCATATTTCTCATTTGACAGTTCGAGGTACTAGTTGCAGACTTCTTTTAGACACTTGTTGCAACTTCCAAGGTATGTATTTTTGAAAGCTTGTCTAATATCATGTGCATGAAACACTTAAATAGTCATGTAGATTGTGACATGATATATATACAGAGTTGGCTAAAAGATAGGTGAATTAAACACTTAGTCAAACATGCAGATTGTAACATGAAATACATTGCAAATATATCTATACAAATAATGCTTTTCATATTACAATCTACTTGACTTTTTAAGTGTTTCATGCACCTAACTTTGGGTTGACTTTGTGTGAATACATTATTTGTATACATATTGCAGTGTACACACACGCGCGCGCGCGTGTGTGTGTGTGCGTGCAATGTATTTACACATAGTCGACCGAAAGATAGGTGTACAAAACAATTAATAGTCAACTAGATGGTGGTAAGGACTATGTTGTGCGAGGGGTCCTACAATTCACAATTCACAATGATACATGTTTTGCACTTCACATATAACTAACAAAATTTTGGAGAAGAAAATCCTGAAATAATGTGTTTCATGCAAAATATATATTTGCCTATGTTTGTATCTTCCCTTATGCTTCTTACATTCTTCTCAATACAAATGAAGGAAATTCAAGAGTTGAAAGAAGAGTGGAGGAAGGAAATTCAAGAGTTGATAAAGAGGAAGAGAAAATAGGTGGAACAACAAAAGCTTGAAAGAATTGCAACAAGGGAGCTAAAGGAGCAATTGAGAATAGAAAAAGACCTTCAATGCCAAATAACTGAATACTAGAAGAGCAACAAAAGAAAGAGAAGGAACAAAAAAGGGAGCAACAAGTTGTTGCAAAAAAGAGAGAATTAGAAAGGGCTAGAAAACATGAAGAAAATAGAAGGCGCCTAAGAAATCCTTCCAATCCCTTGTTAGAATAACATGCAATTTTTAAGGACCTTGTTTCTTTCCATGCCCTCGATATTGTCCACCATTGCCTGAGACTTATATTTCCCAAACACAATCAATTTTCCCTCCTACAAATTGTGAGATGAAAAACATGGATGACTAGTTGGGTGGGAAATGTTTAGAGATGAAAAATGCATCAACACACAACTTCTATTCAAGTGGATCCTCTATTCGAGTTTGGTTTACATAATATGGATGTTAGAATGCAAGGTCTGAATTGTTTTTTTTTGGAGACACATGTAACTATAATGTTAACACTACATGGTAGAATCCATGCCAATTTTGTGTATGTCAATGGTTTGAAGGTGTTTGGTTTATATCAAAGGTATTTGGCTATGTAAACCAAGTCTATTTTGTTGTGAGTGACTGATCTAACGTTTTGAGAACTAATTTGTTCATCAATTGTTAATGCTTAAGCATATCTATTGTAATGTTGTTTGTAGTTAATGCTTAACCTTGAACACGTAGGAGTTGACATGGTGATATATATAGAAAGAGATATAGAAGCAACGTTAGTTTTACAAAGGTTAGAACAAAAATATTTGAAGCCTATATGGATGCATGTAAAAGGAACAAGTCCATGTTTAAATTGAAACAATGTAAATGTACAAGGCTATGTGTAAAATGAAACAACATTTTTGTATAAAAAAATGAGATAATTGTAAAAGAAGCATGGAATACATATAATCCTCAATTCTTTAATCACATTAATTGAAACAGGTAATGCATGTTATATACTATCACATCCTCAATGAACTTACTCATGTTAGATTATCGTCTCCTCAATTCTTACTCATGTTATACAAGTTATGCATGTTATAGAATCATACTATCAATTGTTTAATGATATGGATGCATATAAAAGGAACAAGGATATGTTTAAATTGAGACAATATAAATGTACAAGACTATGTGTAAAATGAAACACCATTTTTATATGTTTAAGGAAACAACATAATTGAAGAAGAAACATCGAATACATATAATCCTCAATTCTTTAATCACATTAATTGAACTAGCATGTTAGACAATCATATTATCAATTGTTTAATCATATATAATGAAACAAGTAATGCAGTTATGCTCACACATCCCTAATTCCAACTCTTCCCAATTCTATATGTTCACAATAAGGAAAACTCCTTACCTGCATTGTAGAAAACCCTTAACTCATAATGGTGTGTGTGTGTGTGTATAGATGTCTATATGTATATATGTGTATATACATATACATATATATGTATATATACATATGTATATGTACATATATGTATATACACATATACATATACATGTGTGTATATGTGTATATACATATACATACACACACACAAATATGTGTGTGTGTGTACATATACATATATGTATTTTTACACAATATGTATATATATGTATGTATATGTATGTATATATACATATATAGATATATATAGATATACATATACATACATATATGTGTGTTTGTGTGTATGTATGTGTATTTGTATGTATATATATACATATACATATACATGAATATGTATACATATACTGTATATGTATATGTATATATGTATATATGTATATACATATACATATACATACATACATATATATGTGTGTGTGTGTATCCGTATACATATATATACATATACATACATATGTATATATATATATATATATATATATATACACACACACATATACATATACAAATACATATACATATACATATACATATATACACATATACATATACATATACATATACATACATACATACATACATGTGTGTGTGCGCACTCATACACACACACATGCACACACGCACACACACAAATACATAGATTTTTTTCTCTTCTTATAAAACGAGGCAAAAAGTGGTATGTATATACACACATTATATATGCATATATATCTATGCCACTTTTTGCCTCGTTTAAACACATTTTGGAAACTATTAGGTCTGTGTTGGGAAACGTGCACAAATTTGGCGGGGATCTTTTTCTTGAGTTGGCAACTTGACCCTCTACACCATGACATTTAGTTTTTTTGGCTGATGTGTTGTTTACTGTCATGGACCCCTCACACAACATTGCCCTCACCACCATTAGGCCCTCTCCCTTATAACCCTTCTTGAAATTACAACACTACAACTTGTCCCCCTTTTGATACATTATTGAATGCGTAACAATGCCATGCATCACCCTCTAGATGTCTTTAAATGAAAGGACATGCTGGATGAGAGGAGTCATGGAGGATCATACCTCCTTTATTTGAAGGGTTTTTGTGCAACAAGCTTATTTACTCTTGAAATGTAAAAGAATTTCTTCCTTTATCTTTGAAGCTTTTGTATCTAAATGTTTGGAACACAACTCCTTGACATCTCTTTGTTCATTCTTTTGTTTGATGCTTGTAACATCAAACCATGCACAATGTTGATTGTTGACATTAATGTAGTTTGTTGAAAATTATGTTTGGATTTTAATTTGGAAACATTTTCTTTTCATGTTTCATATTTTGAACTATATGTTGAACATTTTGTTATTGATGCCAAAGGATATTTGTCAAGGCAGAAGTTGAATGAAATGTTGAGCTGCTTGGATGTGCTCTTGAACTGCTTGAGCTCCTTGTCTTCTTGGTTGAGCTGCCTACTTGGTTGCTCGAGCTCCTTGCATGTCTAGTTGAGCTGGTTGAGTGTCTGATTGAGCAGCCTACATGTCCTCTTATTTGCCAAGTCATGATTGTTTGCCATGTCATCATTTGAACTTTCAAAAGGATCAAGTTTTATAATTTTTAAATAAGGTGGCCAAGTTTAAAATATGCATTGAATATCCTTCTATGTGGTGGTCTAAGTGTTTAAACTCATTTGTAACGTATGAGTTGAAGTGGCTCAGCTTTAGATTAAAAATAAAATATCCTTTATCTTCGAGCTGCATTAGCTATTTATTCTTCTGCCGTTTGTAACACTTTTCATTATAAGAGGGAGTTGTTTTTATTAACTAATAGAATTGAAATCGATTCTTTTTTATGTGGTAGCTTGTGGCAGAGTTTGTGCATTTTATAAATGAAGGAATGAAGTCTTGAAACGTGTGTGTTGAGTTGGGGGTCCTTTTTTAATATTTGACCATTCTTTGTGTGATCAGAGTCTGAAGCATTTTGTTTTATGTGTAGCTAGACGTTTTTATTTGGTTTGAGTGCTCTTAAAATTGTGGAGCATTATTTTTGGCTGGCACAGGAGTAACACAAGTTTTTTTGTTGGAAATCTATTGATGCATGAGTTTCATAGGAAAAGTGAATAAGGATAACAAGCTACATATTTTTTAAAAAGTGGGACATTGTTGATGCAGTGAGTCAAGGCTGTTAAAAAAATGGTGTTCTACAGTCGTCCTTGTGCATTTTGGGTGTAGATGATACTATTGGTGTGTATTTCATTGGAAAGAAAGGGAGACAACATGCATTGACTAGTGAGAAGGATGTGTAGACGGACAATGTGATGGTGCAATGTTTTTTATGATCAAGCTATGCTGAACATAATATAAAATTCTGTATCTGTGTTTTTTTCTCACAAGTAAAGCAGAGTATGGAGTCTTGAGGATTGTGGTCCTCACAATTATTTGATGTAAATACATAGTGCAATGATTTTCTATTGGACTGTGTATAAATAGCTAAGTTTTCATTGACAACTTTTGTATTGATAATTTATGAGACTACGCAATGTTATGTTTGAGTTGAACCATATAAGGCAAATATATGTATCGATATCAAAGGAGAGATTGTTGTGAGAAGTCAAGTACGTAAGGTATCAAGTGAAATGGATATTGGTGTGTTGCTTTTGTTATTTGGGTCAGTGTCCATTTATCGTTATAGAAAGCTATAGCGTCGTGGTCTTTTATCCGAAAGGGTTTTCCACGAGAAAATTTGGTGTCCCTATCTTTATGCTTGCTCTCATTTCTATATCTCTGTTTAAAATGGTTTCATAAGTTTAAAAAAAAAATAGAATACTGATTCACCCCCCCTCTCAATATTCTTTGAGTGTTATTCCATTGGTATCAGAGCCAAATACCTTCGGAAATAGAGCTTAAAAGCTTGGAGGTTGATCCTATTAGCACACAATGAATGCACTTGAAGGACTTGCTACAAACAAAGCACCTTGTTTGATGGATCTAACTATGCTTTTTGGGGTGTGTGAATGAGAACTTATCTTATGTCACTTGGTATTGATGTCTAGAATAGTGTTGTGTTTGGTAACACAATTCCTTCAGTTCCTCCAACATATGTTGATGAGAAGAAGGAATTCAAACACAATGCAAAAGCCATGAATGAAATATTATGTGTCTTGTCAGAGACTGAATTTGTAAAATTCATGCACTATGAAACTACTCATGACATTTGGGAGAAACTTTAAAAGGCATATGAGGGAGATGATAAAGTTAGAAAGGCTAAACTTCAAACTCATAGAATGCAACTTGAAAGTCTTAAGATGTGAGAACAAGAGAATGTTGCTGCCTACATTTTGAGAGTTGATGGAGTTGTAAACTCTTTAAAGGGTTTAGGAGAGAAGATTGAGGATAGTAATATAGTTTAGAAAATTTTAAGGTCTCTACCCTTGTGATTTGATGCAAAAGTTTCAGCAATAGAGGAGATGGTTGATCTTGACAAAATGACTGTTGATAAGCTCCACAGTATTCTAACTGCCTATAAGATGAGAACAAATATCGAGTCCTCATGTAAAAAGGAGACAACCTTTAAAGATTCAAGGAAAGGAAAAGAAAAAGAATATGCATCAAGTGTTTATTCTAACGGTGGATCTGATTTTGAAGAGGCTCACCTTGTGAGAAAATTAAAAAGAGGTTTTGGAAAATATAAAGGCAAGCTCCTTTAAAGTGCTTTAACTGTGGCAAGATAGGACATTTTGCAACCAAATGTCCTTATGAGAAGGATGAGGACAATAGCTGTGAAAAGAAGCCTAAGTCCAGTAAAAAGAAATATTTTAGTAAGGAAGAGAAATAACTTCATAAGAAGTTTCTACTCTAAGGAGGAAAGTTGTTCATCGGATACGAGTGAAGAGAAGACCTTAAATGATGAGATTCTATTCATGGATCTAGAATAAACTATTATTGAAAATCAAGAAGAAGATGATTACTTTGATGAAGAAGAGGAAGAAATTGATCTTGAGCAAGAGCTGATAAGTTCTCTAAATGAAATCAAGAAGCTAAGAAAGAAAAATTAGAGCTTAAAGTTGTTGTTACAAGAAGAAAGTGAAGAAAAAACTAAGAAATCTCAAGCCTTAGAGGATGTAGAAAAGTTGATAGTAATTATGAAGGTTTAGATTGAAGAAGCAAAGAAAATAGAAGAAGAAATCAAAAGTCAGCTCAATGACAAAGAATAAAATTGTGAGAAGCCTGAAGCTGAAATAGTTTCTCTTAGGAAGTTAAATAAACCTTCAACACTGTTGAATCATGAGAAGATAAATCAGAAAGGTTATATGTTATTGGATGACCTCTTAGGCTCACAAAATTAGTCTAGTGATAAAGTTGGAGTAGGCCTTGAAGAAGGCCGATGTTCTAAATCTACAAAAGAAGAACATCAGACCTTCGATGTTGATAGTTCAAAGGATTCTCTTTCAAAAATAAAAATAATGCCTACAAATGGCCTCCTACCTCAAGACAAGCACATATGACCAAATTTTAACAACTCTTTCTTTAATGGTTATTGTTATAATTGCAATTATTTCGGACACAAGGTAATCAATTGTAGACTGTTTGGTAGAAGAGATTTTAG
Organism: Cryptomeria japonica; assembly: GCF_030272615.1. Lineage (NCBI taxonomy): Eukaryota > Viridiplantae > Streptophyta > Pinopsida > Cupressales > Cupressaceae > Cryptomeria > Cryptomeria japonica. Next base: position 256,748,601 of record NC_081412.1, read on the forward strand.
ACTCATGAATATGAATTCTTTTGATCTTTTGAGAAATTACAATGTTATATATTACAAGTGTAATAATTTTGGACATATTGCTAGAGTTTGTATGAGTGGTATGGCACATTTCTCTAAGAAGGTTGATACAAAGGGCAAAGCAAAGGATATTACCAAAGTATGGAGGAAAAAGGAGAAACAAGTCTTAGAAGAATCTTTAATCGTGCAAACAACCCTTCTTGCGCAACATGAGAAGGGCATTTGGTATGTTGATAGTGGTTACTCCAAACATAGGATTGGAGATGAGAGGAAGTTCTTGACTCTCAATAAATGTAATGCACGCACAATAAGGTTTGGAGGTAATTCAATAGCGAAGGTGCCAAGTAAAGAAATACTAATGTTGAATGATGGTAAGACAAAAGTTGAAAATGTCTTGTTTGTAGAAGGACTATAACACAATTTGTTGAGGGTAAATGTGATCAGGGACATAACTTAGTTTTCAGTTCAAATTGTTGTAAAATCAATAAAGATGGTGTACACATTGCTAATGCTAGTAGGGAAACTAACAATTTGGATATTATTGATTATGTTAAGAGTGGAACGTGTTTTTTAAGTCAGTTTGATGAAACTTGTTTATGGCACAAGAGATTAGGACACATGAATTTTGACACTCATTTAGATCAGTAGAAAGGAAGCTATTAGAGATATGTCACAACTTACCATGCCTTCTAACATTGTTTGTAAAGAGTGTCAACTTGGCAAACAAACAAGAAGGTGCTTCAAATCAAAGGAGTATTCCCACACTAAGACTCTTGAGATAATGCACACTGATTTGTGTGGTCCTACAAGAAGTGCTAGTATGCAAGGTGAGAAATATTTTATGCTTTTGATTGACGATTATTCATGTATGACTTGGGTTACATTTTTTAAGGAGAAGTCATAGGCTCTTGAAAATTTCAAGGCTTTCAAAGCCTTAGTTGAAAATGAGAAGGATCTAAAAATCAAATGTCTACATTTAGACAATGGAGGAGAGTTTACATCCAATGATTTCATAACTTTTTGTGAAAAACATGGAAAAAGGAGACAATATTCAGCTGATAGAACACCTCAACAAAATGATGTTGTTGAGAGGAAGAATAGATCAGTCCAAGAAATGGCACATAGCATGATGAATGAGTCCAAGGTGAGTGATTCCTTTTGGAAAGAGGCAATATATATTTAGAATAGAAGACTGGTTAGAGATAAACATAGCAAGAAATTGTATGAACTATGGAATGGTAAGACAACTTTGGTTACGTATTTTAAAGTATTTGGCAGACCTTGCTACATTAAGAGGGATGAAGACAATCTTGGTAAGTTTGATCCTAGTGCTGATGAAGGTATCTTTTTAGGATATTCTTCCAAAAGAAAAGCTTATAAATATTTTAACAAAAGATTGCATAAGATTGTTGAAAGCACTAATGTTAAAGTTCATGAGATTTCTAACACGAGAAAAGTTGCAAGGTGGTGATGATAGTTTACAAAATTATGAAGTCGAAAGTGCTGATCAACAACCTTCATTTGGTATGCAAGTTGGGACAACAAGTAATACTACTGAAAATGGTCAAAATAAAGTAGTTGATACTCATCCTAATGGTGGAGAAACATATAATCAATTTGGAACAACATATGTATCAACTGGATGCACACCTTCTCATGATTAAAACAAGACCACAATCAGAACATCTTTGAAAACTCCTTCCAAATTTGCTCAGAAGTATCATCCTACTAATCAAATTTTGTAAGAGGATAGACCAAGAGCTACAAGTAGAAATGCAAATTATTATAAGGATGTAGACATCTCTTTGTTGTCCATGATTGAACCTAAGAATTTTGAAGAGGCAACAAAAGACAAACACTGGGTGGCAACCATGAAAGAGGAGCTTGATTAAATTCAGAAAAGTGGAACATGAGAACTTGTTCCTAGGCACAAAGACAAGAAAGTAATAGGTACAAAATGGGTCTACAAAACTAAATTAAATCAAGGTAGAATTCAATCATCTTATTTCTCTGTTTTGTTACAATATGCGTGCCATTAACATTTCTAAAAGTCCATTTATGCACTCTAGGACTAAACATATTCCCATTAAATATCCTTTTTTGAGAGAACAAAATTCAAATTAGCAAGTTAAGGTGGAATATGTGTCCATTAAAGAACAAATTGTAGACTTGTTTACAAAGCCTCTACCAAAGGAAACATTTGAATTCTTGAGGGAAAAGTTGGGAGTGATTTCACTCCATCCTTGAATTGCAGATTGGACTTAGGAGAAGCTTTTCATTGTTATATTCTATGAGCCTTATTTTAGTTATACAGATAGGTTTCAATCATTGATGTCAAAGGGGGAGCAATTTTCAATTTGCTTGCGGATGGGATTTCCATCAATGACAAAGGGGGATATTGTTGAACATTCTGTCATTGATGTCAAATGATATTTGTCAAGGCATAATTTGAATGAAATGTTGAGCTTTTTAGATGTACTCTTGAGCTGCTTGAGCTTCTTGTCGTCTTGGTTGAGTTTCCTACTTGGTTGCTTGAGCTACTTGAACTCCTTGCATGTCTAGTTGAGTTGGTTGAGTGTCTGGTTGAGTAGCCTACATGTCTTCTTATTTGCCAAGTCAAGATTGTTTGCCATGTCATCATTTGAGCTTTCAAAAGGATCAAGTTTAAGAATTTTTAAATATGGTGGCCAAGTTTACAATATGCATCAAATATCCTTATATGCGGTGGTCTAAGTGTTTAAATCATTTGTAACGTATGAGTTGAAGTGGCTCATTAATCGGCTTCAGATTAAAAATAAAATATCCTTTATCTTTGAGTTGCATCATATATTTATTCTTTTGTCATTTGTAATGCCTTTTATTATAAGAAGGAATTGTTTTTATTAATTGATAAAATTGAAATCTATTCTTTTTGATGTGGCAACTTGTGGAAGTTTGTGTAACATAAGTGTGGAGACATTTTTTTTTAATAAACAACAGAGTGTGTGTTTTATCAATGGAGGAATTAAATCTTGAAACGTGTGTGTTGAGTTGGGCATCATTTCTGAATATTGATGCTTGAGTATCATAGGGAAAGCAAATAAGGATAGCAAGCTACAGATTTTATAAAGTGGGACATCGTTGATGCAGTGAGTTAAGACTATAAAAAACATGGTCTTCTATAGTCGTTGTTGTGCATTCTGGGTGTAGATGATGCTATTGGTGTGTATTTCATTAGAAAGAAAGGGAGATGACATGCATTGACTAGTAAGAAGGGTGTGTAGACGAGCAATGTGATGGTGCAACGTTTTTTATGATCAAGCTATGCTAAACATAATATAAATTTTTGTATTTGTGTTTTTTTTCAAGTGAAGCAAAGTATTGAGTCTTGAGGATTGCGGTTCTCATAATTTTTTGATGTAACATAGTGCAATGATTATCTGTTCAGACCGTTTATAAATAGCTTAGTTTTCCTTGACAACTTTTGTGTCGATAATCTATGAGAGACTAGGCAGCGTTATGTTTGAGTTGAGCCATATTAGACAAATATATGTATTGATATTAAAGGAGAGTTTGTTGTGAGGAGTCAAGTACGTAAGGTATCGAGCGAATTGGAGATTAGTGTGCTGCTTCTGTATGTTTTAGAATATAGGGGGTTGTGTTATTTTTAAAGTTCTCAAAGTATTCTGAAAAGTTTTAATTCAGTTTTGTATTTGGAGTTGGTGTTTTGGTTGGAGTTTTGTAATTGGAATTGGTGTTTTGGTTGGTGTCGGTGTCATAACAAACTGAAGTCAATGCTTCAACGTTCTGAGAGTTGATCTTCTCTGTGAGTTGGGGTTCACTCTTGTAATCTAGGTCGATGCTCATTTATTGTTATAGAGAGCTATTGTGTCATGGTTTTTTATTCGAAAGGGTTTTCCATGAGAAAATTTGGTGTCTTTGTCTTTATGCTTGCTCTTATGTCTATATCTCTATTTGAAATGGTTTCATAAGTTAAAAAAATTAGAATATTGACCCACCCCCTCCTCTTAGTATTCTCTGTGTGCTCTTCACTATTTACTCATGTGAAATATAATATGACTAAATGTGATTCCATGTTTAAAGTGTCTACATTACATATATGATAAGATGTTGAGATTTATGTTACTTTGGCTATATATGTTGCCATGAAAGTATTTGATATTTGCATAACTATGCAAATAACAAGGTCAAATTAGACCAAAACCAATAAGATTTCTCTCATATACATAACTGCTTGTTTCTCTTTAGATTTTAAGGAAGAAACTAAACCTTGTGATCAAACTTGTAAAGCTAAATATTACAAAAAAATAGGCAAATGGTGGTTAGACATCTTCCTCGAGATGTTTATTTATGATAATGATGTAATGGCTAAAATGTTGCAATATAGTGGAGACAACACTATATGCGACCTTAGATTAATGTGTGGAAGATTGATGTCATATTGTCATAAAGTCTAGGCATGACAAAGAAGAGGAAATGATATGCCAGATAAAAGAACAAAATATGTTCTTGAAGAGATGGAGACAAGAAAGAAACACTATTGTGACATATCACATAGAAGAAAATTAGAAGGAATGGCGAGTTTCCACAATCCTCTTTTAATTCTTAAATAATTATTTATGCATTCCATAAATTAGAATTAATAATATTTATAAAATGTATTCATTTATAATTTAATTAGAGTTTATAATATTTAATGTGTAACCTTAGATATCTTGTGAGTTACCAAGGGCCATTGTGGCAAATATCCTTTAGAAGACATATAAAATAGGCAAATGGTGGAGGGAAGTTATAAAAGAAATGTGCTTTCAGAAAGGAGGCATTATTTAGAGAAAGGAGTAGAGGGGAAATGAACACAAGCCTCACTAGATCTTCACATTTCCATCTCATGTTGTTTTTATTCATGGGTTTGTTTTTGTTGTCAAAGATCTTAAATATGCTAATTCTAAGTTGATGATCCAATTGTTGTTGTTGGAAAATACGATAATACAATTGTTGGAATATGTGATAATGCTCGGGATCATTTGGAAGATAATACCTTTATTGAGCTACTTGATGTAACTTGGGTTAATAACTTGAAAGGGGGCACTTTTGGTGCCATAGAAAGTGTAAAAGTGACCAACAATGGATTTTTTCCCATTATTACAAGCCAATGTAGATCTCAATATCTCTCCTAGTTGGTATTTGTGGTGAATCTAATGTTCATGATATTTGTGTGCATTCAGTTGTTGTGCATGGGGTTACATCTTAGAGATCCAACTATACAAAGTATTGTGTCATCTTCATTTTAGTGGGGTCTTAGTGGGTTTGAACATGGATTCAATGGAGTAGTTATTGATTATATGTCTAATAATCATAGAATACTACCAGGAGGTGTTTGCTTCCATAGAAGATGTTTTGTAAGCTTATTTTCTTCCACCTGCTTCCCCATTTCCCTTGTTACAATTCATTGATTGTATTACGTTTTGTTTTTTTCACATTTTGCTTTCTTGTTTGAAATTCAAGACAATCTAGACTAAAGTGATTTGACTACTTACATTAATGACTAATGAGAAACGTTTAGCAATATGTCCCCAGGAGTAGCAATATTGGTAGACAATATAAAAAAAATTGTACCTTTTATAGTTTTTAAAAGAATACAATGATTCAAGACAAAAGTGGTAGTGTAATTAGAGATATGAACAAAAATCTAAGTAGATAGAATATAAAGAAAATAAAGGACATATGCAATATTAATTGTGTTATCAATAGAAAAAGACATCACAAATAGTAGACAAGTGAGTATTCACATGATATCTCCTTGTCCAAGTTTGTCATGACCATGGGTATGCATAGATGAGTGCAAATGTTGAGACAACCATCACCCAATGACTAATAATGACCATACATTTGCACAACTTAGATTTTATATAAAGCATGATTTAACAAGACTCTTCAAGGTAGTTGTAATTTCAATCTCTAACCCAAAAAAATGTCACATTGAATGAAATCATACGCAATTCAAGGTTCTATCTATGTGCAATAGAGAATTTTTATATATCATAGGTTTTTGACTCTAGATTACTCTTATTTCATGAATTGTATATTTTAGTACATTTGCTTAAATTTGTTTGTAATGATGTAATCAACTTATAAACAGATTTATATCATGGAATTCGGCCAGATGGATTTCTTGTTGTTAATTAGATATATAATAGTTAAGATATAAATATTGATTCTTGAAATTAATTGATGAAAACTTGAAGTATTAAGTTGAGGGAATCCATATTGTGGGTAATTTTCATCGAATAAAAGACCAACAATGTAGCTAACATGTACAAGGTTATAGATAAGTATTGTTAGTTACACCAAGTATGAGTTAAAGGAAATGTCTAAATTGTAATGTTGTCATTTCATTGAATAATGATATTGATTTATAAAAGAATGATTAGGATAATGGAACTAACCCAAGAGATTGTGTTTTGAGTTATGAGTACAAAAGGGTATATTAATAGGATCAAGTTCCCTAATATGCTTAGAAGTGTTAGAAGCTAATACTTTTGTAAATAAAGAAAGATATACAATTCTTTATTACTTAAACATTAAATGATGGAAAAATATCATTGAGATCAAATGTCACTTTTATATGTGGGAATTGTTATGAAGTCGAGTCACCATAATCTAGAAAGGGTTGTGTAATCACATTTTATTGTATAGACATATCATCAAAATTGGGGTATTATTAAGAATAATTAAGGTATATAGTTTCCTATAAGTACTACATATATTTGACTCATTTGATGAAATATGTAGGTGGTGCAAGATGTCTGGAATCTTAGGGCATTAGGTTGTTGATCTATTATCTATGCATATTTGTGAACTAGTCATATTTAGGAATTCTTCTATAGATATTTTGATTCTTTATTATTTTGAAGGTTTAATAAGCAAAACTTGTTTAAAAACTAATGACAACATTTATTGTTTAAAATATTAACCTATTTTTCAAAAACTAAAAAACCACAGTGGGTGATTATATACTTTCTCAACTTGGCAACATTTAGATTTTGAGATTGATGGAATTGTTAAAATAACATTTTGGGTTGGGCTACATATGGGTTATGGATAAAAGATTACTAGAAATATTGTCACACTATTTTAATTGATTGTTATTTAATCATAGAGAAATTATAAATATAATTGTTATCTAACTTATAAACTATAGTATCCAATAGTGGATTGTGATATATTTTATATTATGTTGTGTTTAACATGGGTAGAGCTTATAAGAGTTGTTTCAATTATTTTAATCTAAATGATATTCTATCTTATTAAGAATGCCAAGATATCAATAAAGAGTTTCTCAAGTCTAGAACATTGTGAACTAATCATATGCAATCACTTAAAGACTCTAGCTAACTTGCACAATTTAGGTTTTAGCAAATTGATGTAATTTTAAACTATATTGGTAGTAAACTTTTAATCACTATATTATACTTGTTTATGGTAAAAATGGAAACAACAATATTGAAAGACTAAATGAATTCAACCACAAAACCCTAGCCTAACAACAACAAAGATCCACCATAACATATGAAGATTGCCTAAGACAAATGTAAATCAACAAAATCACAAAGATTATACCATCACATGTCCAATAGGGTTTGAATCTACATTCTTCCTATCTCCATTGATCTTGCTTGATATATTTGCTCTCAGATTTTATGTGTGCACAAGAGCTCAACAAAGAACGGAAATGTGGTTGCAAGTAGGCTTGATTGCATATGAAAGTTCGAATGCTAGTCCAGGAGTTCTTATGAGGTTAGAATGCGTAGTTGAGGGGGATTGGTAATGAAAGAAGCATCCTCTTATATAGAAGACAATGTAAGAAATGGAGGGATAGGATTAAGAGGTGTAAAAGATAGACAGACGGCTAGGATTAGAGGGTAGGTAAAAGAAATAAGAAAATAATGAGAGGGTAGGTAGTGTAGGAATTAATAGACGAATGACATGTGTCATGGGTAGAAAAGGCTAATGAATTAATTAAATAAATAAAGATTTATTTAATTAATAGAGGAAGTGGGATCAATTAAATAAATAAAAGTAGTTATTTAATTTAGGAAAAGGACAATTTAAATAAATAAATGTATTTATTTAAATGAGAAATAAGGCTAGAAGAGGATAAATGAATTAATTAAATAAATAAAGATTTATTTAATTAATAGAGGAATTAGGCTTAAATAATTAAATAAATAAAAATATTTATTTAATTAGACAGGACAATTTTAGGTGTTTGCATTTTGCCCCTCTTTGAGACAATGTAGCTTGTTGAGTTGTTTCAAAGAAGATAATATGAACTGATACAAAGTTTCCCCAAGATCGGAATGACATGCCCCTCGAAAAATTGGATGAAAATGTTTGAAAAGATCACAAACAATCTCTCGATAAGAAAGAAAGGGTAGAAAGGACTGACAAGATAGGATAGAGTGACAGAGTCACAGGATAAAGAAGACAGACGCGGGAGACAAGGGCTAGGGTAGTCTATAAGATAGACTACAAGGGAAAACATCCTCATTGTCATCCACACACCTAAGAGATTGGAGTGCAAAGAGAGAAGAGATCAGTCAACAGTGGTGGTATTGGTGCACATATTCGATCGCGTTTATTGATATCAGAGGCCAACAGATGCAGGAGAGCCAATGAGTACCACAAAACCTCCTTGTACCTTGTTGCATTAATTATTGTCATAAATGCATGTTAGGTAGAGAAATAAATGCGCATTCGGTATGTTGGAAAAAATGTCAAGCGAGTCAAAAGATGGGAAGGCACGTTTGTGTTGGTGTCAGGCGCGTCTGAGTAGGTTAGGCGCATTTGTGTCGAATGTAACCGTGTCTATGGTTCCAAAGGCGTCTATGTCAGATGTGAGCGCGTTTGCGAAGTGCAAGCGCGTCTATGCAGGGCAGGCACATCTGTGCAGAACAGAAGCACGTTTGTGTAATACAGGCGCGTCTGGGAAATGCAGAAACGTCTATGAAGTATGTAAGTGTGTTTGTGTCATGAATGCGCGTTTATGGCTTCAAGGTCGAATCGACAGTTTTATGATAAACATATGTTGTCGATTGGATAAGCTGCTGAGAGGATACACTCAAACAGATCCTCTAGGGAAGATGGGGATAATAGATAGGGCTAGGATTGACAATTCTATGATAGAACATACATTGCCAATCAGAAAAATACTCGAGAGGATACACTCAAGCAGAGGCCCTAAGATAGGATAGAGCAAGGTACTTTGTGATGAACAAGGAGTACCAAAAAAATTGACACTTTTGTGATAGAACATACGTTGTCAATTGGATTAGGCTGAAATTGACAATTCTGTGATAGAACATACGTTGTCAGTTGGATAAGCTACTCAAGAGGTTGCACTCAAGTAGGTGCCCTAAAAGATAAGATAAAAGAAGCACTTTGTGATGAACAGGGAGTACTACTAGGATAGAGTGTCATATGATAGATATAAGCATTAGGATTAAAAAGGACTTTGTGATGAACAAGGAGTACCACTAGGATTGACACGATTGATTTGCTTGACTACAAGAGGACCTACCTATGTTGGAGTCACAGGAGAGATTCTCTTTAACTTAGGGATTACGACCAGAGTTGACATTGGAGGATAGAATAGCATTTGAGGCCATGAGATTACAATATATTATGTATATGTCTGAGTTTCAGACGAACATGGGATTGTTGACTGTATTAGCTGAGAGATGGCACTCAAAGACATGCACTTTTCATTTTTCGATGGGTGAGATGACAGTCACCTTAGAGGATGTGTTCAGGATACTGAGGATACCGATCGTTGGGGAGTTGGATCCTTACGATCAAGAGGGAGATCAGGATGCACTAAGATGAGTGTTCCAGGATCCAAGACAAGAGATGAGGGCGGGACATGTTGCTTGGGATACTATGACAGCTACAAGATTGGCACTACCGGCGGTGCTGGTAGGAGTGATCAACAGGTTCCTCTGTCGAACAGGTACAGGGACAGTGACAACCACAGGAGCAGGGGGAGAGTGGATGAGAGGAGGAGGTGGAGCTACTATCCTTGCGAGAGATCTGCCAGGGACAGGCAGATGAGATCCAGGATCTAGAGCGAGATGCGGCTAGGCTCAGGAGACAACTGAGGGACATTGAGTGGGAGAGAGATCAGGCTATTTAGCACTACACAAAGACTGAGACAACACTAAGGGTAGGAAGGTAGGCAACAAAGGACATAGGGGCCAGATACACCTATGTTCTATGGGTAGGGGAGGATATAGCCGAGTGTAGAGACCTGTATTATGGAGTTGTGCCACCAGATCAACGGGCTAGGAGCTTCTGGAGACCATTGCGGACTACGACAACCACTAGAGGGAGAGACTGGAGACAAGCGTCTAGTGGTGGGGTCATTGGTCCTCCACCACCACCAGATAGAGGGGGTAGGAGAGATGATCCTGGGGTGGGGACTTCCAAGGCCCAGACTCCGTTGATGCCAGCTGGCTCCGAGGGAGGGAGTTCATCATAGCCTTAGAGGGCTCCCTATGTATCAATTTTGTACCATTTTTGTATGATGATATGTAGACACCTTCGGGTGATATTGTAGCCATATGTATTTTGACATCATTGTATCATGACACTTATGATTTTGATATATATATATATGAGATGATTCATCCTTGCGACAACTATATGCATGTGTACCTATGTGATGCATGTTTCTATATGATGCTTATGATATGGATGCAAATATGTACATGATGAAAATGCAATATTTTTTTGTTCTTTTATGGTTTTAATATGCTATGCATATGTGAATGTATGAAATACAAATGAAGATGATAACGCAAATAACTATTTACATGATGAGAATGTAAAATGTGCTAACATGTTTTGTGTGCAAGATGTGATGCAATTGTGATACCTATATGTATGTATGAAATGAGATATGCTAACATGTGATGGTGTAGATGCAAACTACATGAAATGCAAATATTTTTGGCATGTCATTATACTCAGTCATGTCATAGCGGGCTACATGGACTCAAGAGGGACGATGAAGGTCAATCAAGAAAGGGGATGGAAGATAGAAGATATGGAAGTGAAAGAGCTTCTTGTGCTATTATCATCATTGAGCTTTATTATGGAAAATAGATTATGACAATCCAAATATATGTTCGACCCAGAAAGTCATTGTACCTGTTTGCATGGAGATCAAACAGTTGCAAACAAGGAATGCCCCAGTTCATACTAGACTCACGACGTCCTCATATCCTTGGACAAGTCATAGCATTACTATGAGACAATCCACAGACAACAAAGAAAAATAGGTGACGATACCCCATCCTCGCCTTTCTAGTCAAAGACATCCTGGAGATAAAATCTCTAGTCAGAGACATCCCAGAAAAGATAAAAGACATGTCACCAAAAGATAAAATAAAAAAGAAAACCAAGACTCAACACCAACATCCACTGTAGTCCTCAAGTTTAGTGTCTCTTGTCACTTGTATAAGTTGATTTGATTGTGGTCACAATGTTTTCATTCACAAAATTATAGATAGCACTGGACCATAATGTTGTATGAGTTTGTTGAAAGATTTGATTTTTTGAAGCCCATTGCTTCTTGTGTCATATCTGAAACTAACTGAATCCATGAAACTGATACTTTATTGTGGAGAAGACGGAAATTTATTCTGGATCGGTGATGCAAATGTTGCTTTATTGTGGATTGTGCACGGATAGACTGAAGAAAACTGGAAGAAACTATACTCCTTGGAATGTGTGATGCTCTTAGTTCCACACCCATCACTAGACGTAGGATTTTCCATAGCTACATATAGGAGCTGATTTATTATGGATGGAAAGGGGTGAAAAGGAAGGATTATTAGGAATGGCTAACCAATCTTGTGTAGATCAATAACAAGCCATGATGGGAATGGGTAAGTTTATTATGAATGGACAGGTTGTGAGTGTGTGAAAAGTGAAGGGATGAGATTGAATCTTGAAGGAGGGAAGAGAAATGTCTCTACACACGGCGCCAGTAACCTGGTTTTCACCATGGTACTTTCCCAGGGCGCCACCGAAGTGGTTTTCATCATTGGACGAATTTATTTCTCTTTACTTTTTTCAATTTTTTCAATTTTTTTTTGTGTCACAAGGCGCCTGTTTGCCAGGTTTTCACCAAGTAACGATTTTTTATTTTTATGATTTTTTTTGTATTTTTTATTTAGGATATGTTGAAGAGCTATGTGTAAAACCTGCGAAGGTGCATGTTGTTGATAGGATCCTCCAAAGGTTCTCCCTCTGGTGTCGAAAGTTGATATGCACCTGATCCATAGACTGTTGTGATGATATAAGGACCAATCCAATTCGGTTCGAACTTGTCCTTCTTCTCTTTGTCTTGCTGATTTTTAAGATTTTCTCTGAGAACTAGGTCACCCACCTTAGATGTGTGAGGCTTAACCTTATGATTGTAGTTGCATTGTTCCTTGACTGAATGATGTGTAGCTCTAGTGACTATCTTCTTTGATGAAGGAACTGAGATAGAATTACTAGTGTGTGGACTACGTAGGCCCATATGTGTGTCACCTAAAGAAGTTTGGGCACCCATGATAACAAAGTCCTTCAGCGAAGTTCCATTAAAGGTCCATGATGTATCGCCAAAAGGGAAATGATGTGTGAAACAAGTGTATGAGTGATGAAGGCTTATGATTGTGAAAAGAAGTGAAAGTAGGATGGCATGATGGAGACTTGGGATCAACAAGTATAATTTTTGACTTAAAATTGTAGAACTTTTGCCACGAGTTATTTTGATATTAGGGGAGATCATCTCTTGCTCTTTTTTATTCATAGGATTTTTATCCTTGACCTTGATTTTTGCAGAGTCCAATAGCTTTTGATTTTCATTTGGACTGAAGGACTTCTCTTTATTTTCTTAATTTTAGATTTTTCTTTTCAAAGCTTGATTTGTGATCCCCAATGAGTAAGGGCTTTTGTAATTCTTGTTGATCCAAGTCTGGGAGGAGTGGAAATGGAATGAGTGGGTGAAATGGTAAGGCTATGTGAGTTCTCAAGAGGGCTAGTGATATGCTCAATAGATTCTTTGCTGGAAGCACTCTTAGGACTATTGATATCAAGAGCTACTTGCACCACTAGAGGAGATTTGCATTCAGACTTAGTAGCCAAAACACTAGGTGGTTCACACCCAACTCCTTGGTCTTGCATATTGCTTGTAGACTATTCATGTTGACTGAATACCTTAGGAGATAGTGGGAGTTGATAAACATGAAAGATATACTCACCACATCCCAGGTCTTTAACCTTGAATTTTTCTTTGAGCTCTACTTGTTTGGATGTAGAAGCTTTCAAGGATTCTGGATCCACATATACTGAATAAGGAACAACTTCTCAATTGACTGGGATTGTTATTTCTCATGTACGTCGCAATTTATTGCAATATATGAATGGATTCAGATCGCCTTTGATGTTCACTTCAATTTTATTGTGTGGGAACTTGATAGATCGATGATATGTTGAGGGAACAACTTCCATTTCATGAATCCATGGGTGTCCCAAGAATATGTTGTATGTGAGATCTAGATCAAGGACTTGACAAACCACATCCTTAGTTACCAGTGCAACTTTGAGAGGTAAGGTGACTATGCCCTTGGATGAACGTTTTTCATCATCATATACCTTGATGGTAATTTTGTTTGTAGCATTCACAACTTTTTCAAAATATCCCAATTGCTTAAGAGTATTCAATGTACAAATGTTCAGACTTGCTCCTCCATCTATCAAGGCTCGTTTTATTCGATGTTTGTGCAGGAAGGCTTCAATGTGTAGAGGTGCATTATGTGGTTGGCTTACAGAGACATCTTTAGCTTTAGTGAATTTAAGAGAATGTGGAACAGAAAGGTATCCCACCATGGCTTGAAACTGGTCCTATTATGCCTTGCATATCTATTTCCCCATTAGTCTCCTTGCATCGAAATTTGGGTCCCCTTTTTGTTTCTTCTTTCTTTCTTTATGCCTTTTGACCTCAGAACTCCAGAGTCCCGGAGTCCTGAGGTCTCTTTGTTCTTTTGGTTTTTGACCTTGGAACTACGGAGTCCCGAAGTCCCGACGTCTCTTCGTTCTTTTTTGTTTTTGACCTCGGAACTCCGGAGTCCCGAGGTCCCCTTTTTCCTTTTTTTGGTTTTGACCTCAGAACTCCGGAGTCCCGAAGCCCTGAGGTTTTGCGTCTTTTGCCCCGAAACTCCGGAACCCTGAAGTCCCAAGGTGGAGCCTCCTTCTCCTTGCTTCGGAACCTCGGACCCCTGGAATTCCAGGGTGGGGTGTTCCTTTTCTCGTGTCAAGCTCGGAACCTCGAGACCCCGGAGTCCCGAGGTCATGTTTAAAGCATTCGTAAGGACGGGGTTTGGATGAGCTATAAATAGGGATGATGGACTTTTAAAGTTCATTTGTGCATTCAGAGCTCCTCCTCCCTAGCTCCAAGCCATGAACCTCTGGACTTCCGAGCTTTCCTTGGCGATTTCGGGCATTTCGATTCACCGGGTTGGTGATTTTTCTTGCTCATTTTGGTAGTTTTTAGATTAGATTTTCTATCCTCGTTTTGTTTTGGTTGTTTTTTTTTGTTTTTTCTTTTTCTTTTTTGCGTGCCCTAGTTTTTAAGCCCGGACCCCACCCCCCCCCCCCCTGGATTTTCGAGTAGTTGGTTTTCATGCGCTCGGAACCCCGAAGTTCCAGGTAGCTAACTTGACCTAAGCCCAGAACCCTGGACCCCTGAAGTTTTGGGTGGCTTCCGTTTAGCCTAAGCCTGGACCCCTGGAGTTCCGGATGGCTCCCGTTTAGCCTAAGCCTGAAACCCCGGACCCCCAGAGTTCCGGGTGGCTCCCGTTTAGCCTAAGCTCGGAACCTCAGACCCTTGGAGTTCTGGGATTCCTTTTGCACACAACCTAACCCCAGAACCCCAGAGTTCCGGGCCTTCTGTTGGCATATGCACACTCCAATGAGACATTGTAGGTGATTGAAGATTTTGTCATTGATGGCAACCTTGCAATCCTATGGCACCGGCAAGGCATTACATTGACAAGTTAGTGCAATGGCATTAGCATATCACACTCTACACCGGCACTCAGGACACTAGCACCGACACAAAGAAAGGAATTATACCGGCACAGAGGCCGACAGGATTTTGTTATATTATATTTTGTTTATTATTGCAAAAACTTTGTAAGCCAACTTGGCATGTTGTAAAATGACTCTTATATATAAAAGAGATCATTGTAGACATTTTGTAAGTAAGGAAGTAAGAAAAGTAAGTGATGTATGCGAAATATTAAGGCAAACCTATTATGCAAAATATAGGTTGAAGGGTTTATGTAAGAAGCAGAGCAGCAACCGGTACTGGATCAGGCATTATAGATGCTATTGTAAAGCAGCACAAGATATTGGATTTGTATAATCCACATTGTAAGTCAGTGTGACTTCCCATTGAGCAGTGAGCTCTAGGCAGTTGGCCTTCCTACATGTGCAGGCCCCTATTGTAAGTAATATTCTCTTATTGGCCAGTAAGTGAATATTGTGGGTCACAAATCCCACCGAGGTTTTTCCCACACTGGGTTTCCTCATTAAATCCTTGTGTTATGGTGTGTTTTTCATGTGGATGTTCTTAATTCTGTTTATTACATTATTTCTTGAATACCGGTACACTGTTATAATATGTTCTGCATGTTTTAAGTTAAGAAATACTTGTTACCGGTTAGATATTGATTCACCCCCCCCCCTCTCAGTATCTGTGGGATTCCTAACACCTTCTTCACATATGCCTAGCCTAGGACCCCAAAGTCCCGAAGTAAATCAACTTTTATGCTTATTATCAAAGACTGAGGATTTGTGTTCTGCTTGTAGGTTTGAGTGGTTAGATGGACTCATCCTCCAGCAAAAGAGGAAAAGAAATTGATAGACTCCCAACCACCATGAAATACCATTATCAAGGACAGGTCTATATTTCAAAGCTAGAAGATCAAGTCAGATGGGTCACCGATACCAAAATCGGCCATATAGAAATTGAGGATGTTAAGGCTCAATTGGACAAACCTAGTCTGGAGGCCCTCCACAGGAGAATCAAGAGATCCAGCCTAGTTGAAGCTATAGCCTTTCTACAATCATTGCAGGCACTGGAGTTCATAATGACCATTGCCCCATTTTATAACCCCGAGACTAGAAAGTGCACATATGCACAAGGAAAAACAGTCATAGACTTATCTCCAAACATGCTCGGGTTCTTTTTTGGTATCCCAACCAGGGAGGAGATATTTCTGTTAACCAAAGAAGAGGCCTTAAAGGCATGGAATGACAAAATATCAACTAGTAAGAGGCACATGAATACAAACTAGCTGGAAGAAGAAAGAAAGACATGTCTCAAAGCAACAAAGATCCTGAGGGCGAATTTCAAAGAGCCTCAAAGAGACTTAATCATGATGCTTAGCAGGGCCTTTGGCAAGCCGGGTTGCAAGTATTTTTATCCCTGGATGTTCCAATTCATGAGCACTATTTTAATAGGGAAACAATAATTTGATTGGCCGTAGATCCTCTCCGACAATATCTGCAAGCAAATGAAAGAAGTTCAGCATACCCAAAAGTTCTTTTTCACATCATATGTCATATGGGTAGCTACTAGAGCTGGAAAGTTTCTAGGGCTACAAGTAGAAGGTCAATTAGGAGAGGAGGAAGGACAGAAGAAGGTATGGGAGTATTATTCCCAACTCACTCTAGCCAATGCAAAGGCTCATTTCAAGAGAGTTAATGATGCCCCCAATAATAATCAAATTGACAGGAGATGCAGGATATCAGATTAGCCCGGAGGCCATGGCTATCATCCGAGAGTGGGCATGTTGGTTTATCCAAAACCCACGCTCTACTTACATCAGGGTTAGCGGATTCATAGGGAACCCAATGTTGTTGCCCGATATTGCAATGATAGGATATTTTTGCTAGAATATGTAAGGCAGCTTGTGGGCCTCCACTCACTTTTGTCATCAAAACACAAAGCAGGTATCGATTTCTCAGTATCTATTGGGTACTTTGCATGTTCTAAGATACAAGTGGCCAAAATAGCAAAACAAGAGCTTCAAGATTTGAACTTGAAGGAGTATGATCATGCTAGGGAGTTTTATGATCCCTACGGGAAACTTAAACAAGCTATGCCTAAGGCATATGAGGGGCACAAGCCTAGCCTGGAGGACTTTTGGGCCAACCTACAAGACAATTTTGAGGTTAGGGAGAAGAACTATAATAGGTTATTTGTGCCACAGGTAAGAGATTTCAAAATTGAAACTAACCTCCCTAAAGACCTTAGGGAAGATGGGGACTTACTTGATCTAGTTTATAGAGAATCAAGGATAGATAAAAGGCCCCTCTCCCCAATAAAATGGTCTGCAAGTGAAGACACGAATATGGAAAAGGTCTCCCAAGTAGTCATCAACAAGACCAAGCAATGGTTAGGCCAGAGGGTAAGGCCCAACGTCTCAAAGGTGAAACAAAAGGAATCCACTTTAGGGGTATCTCAATCAAGGGGCCATAAGGAGTACACTCGAAAGACAAGGTCAACCTCAAGGCAAAATACCTCCATCGATCCAGGTGAGGAGGACAAACCTCGAGAAAGTACTGAGGAATTAATCAAGAAACTCCAAGAAAAGATGAGGGAGTCTAAATTGTTAAAGAAGGCAGCAGACTTGGGAGTGACCGATGGATTGGGAGCAGTACCACTTGCCAAAGTTCTCCCACCAAGGACAGCTATAGAGAAGACTACAGGAGAGGGTACCCAAGAGCAAGAGGAAGATATAGAAATTACTGAGGATATACCTATTTAGCCACCTTCAATAGAGGCCACACATGCTCCAAGCACCAACACCCCTGCACCACCACCAGCGAGTACTCCCGTAGGGCAGCCTGTAGTGCAAGCCTTTAGGTCTACCACTGAAGGAGTAAAAGTTAGAAACATCAAGTCTGATTCAGATCAGGAGGGAGAAGATCTTGAGCAACAACGACCATTGGAAGGTGAGAAAGAAGGGGATGAGGAAGAGGGCCTATTGAATGAAAGATTAGTTCTAACCCCTCAAGATCAAGAGGACCTCCTCAAGGACATAGCAGCCAGGCAGCGTGAAACAGAGGCAGATGAGGAAGAAATGACATTCAATGAAGAGGTCAATGGTAAATTGAGTGAATTACATAAACAATAGGCTATCCAAATTAATCTAGCCCACCAAGTTACCTAATCTCAAGATCCCAGGCAAACAAAGGCAGAGGAAAGAGATGAAGCAGAGGAGCAGGCGAGCGTCCATGTTATAACTGTAGACATAGTATCACATCAAGGTGACAAAGATGAAAATATACCACAATGGTTTGAGTTCACTTTTGAGAAGAAAAAGATAAAAGCAGATCTTCCCAAGGTCACTTTACAACAAGTAATCATTGAGGAGCCAGCAAAGGTTAAGAAGCTAAAAACCGTTCATCATTTATAAAAAATGAACTCCGGTGAAGTGATTGCAAATGTGGCAGTTCCACTCCAAGTTGAGGGACAAGCTTCTACCAAGTATCAAATATCCCAAGTAAATTTGGGTAAACAAACCAAGTGGGGAGAGCTAGATACTTTGGAGCTAGCCACAAGTGTTGTTAGGGGGCGTGTAGAAAAGGCGCATACTTCAAACATGGAGCTCAAAGCACAACTAGGGCAATATAAGTAGCTCCTGATTGAAATGAGCAAACCTCTAGACTCTTGTAGAGTTGATGACCTACCTTCAACCTCTGCCAGAGGGAGAAGTAAAGGCACTGGTGGAGGTGAGACAAGTGGCTGCTGCAGCCAAATCATGGACCCAAATGAATGCAGCTAAGATTAGGTTGTTATGGCAAAGTAAGAAAGAGATATATTGTAAGCCGGTATAGGCAGGTGGAGCTTTGGCTTCTTGTTCCATGCAATGGGAACGAAAGTCAAACATTTTCAATAGACAGTTCTAAATTTTGAAAAAGATATTGCAGCTAGGGGAAGAGATGGTAATGGAGGAAGACCTCTTAGGAGGTGAGAGCTATGAAAACTTACAGTCCTATGTATACATTTTGGAGCTGAAGATTGAAATGCTTCAGCAGTATATCAAGGATATAACAGAGATTCGGGACCCTCTCCTCAAGGAAGTTTGTCGTATGAGAGTTTTGTAAAGAATATGCTAGGACCTTTTGGCCTCAGATTAGCTGATACTGGAATAATGGAGCAGCAGGAAGTTTTGGATCAGTGGGATGCATAGAGGCGCAACACCTAGGGCCCTTGGCCCAGTTTGATGTCACCCTTATGGAAAGGTACACATATCTGATTACTCAGTGTCAGGAGGTGGTAGGCACGGTGAAGGAGTTAGAGGAGGGGAGAATGCATGCGGATGAAGTTTTGAAGAAGTATAAATTTAGAGTTAAGCATGTAGTTGATCCTCCAATTCAAGTAGTTGCATGTATAGTTGATAATTATAGAGCTTTTACCAAGAAATAAGGGATAAGCTCATAATTACTAAAGATGGCAAAGCTTTTTCATAAATCCTTAATCTTGTATTTTTAGCTGCAGCTCCTACTCAAGTTCCAATTTTGAGAGAAATTCTACATGATTATGAAAATGTGGCTCACCTAGCAGGGTCTTCGTAGTACTCATGCAGTCCCCATTTCGTAGTTGTTAAGTGGAGTGTCAAGGCAGAAACTTGCAAGTTAACTGTGACTCCTAGTTTCAGTTCTTAATTTAGGGTAGGGTTATTTCCTAGATAGTAGGGCAGAGAACTTCTATAAATTGAGAAGTTGGATTCATTTGTAAGGGTCCCCAAATTGATGATTTGTAGCCCACTTAGAGATTTTAGAATATTTTGTAGATTAAGTTTGAGTTATTTTTGTTATACATTCATTGAGATCAATATAAGAAGCAGCTTGTGGATTGCTTGATCTATGTCTATGTTCTACCAAATTATTCTATGTAATCTGGTAACGTCTATTATTTGGAGTTAGTAACGTTGTTTAAATCTTTTTATTTATCATTTTTTGAATCATATTGCGCACACCAGTGGTGTATGAGAATTATTGTGATATGATAACTCAATCATGAACAGATAGTACCAAACCGGTACCTAGGGGGGGGGAGGTGAATCGGTACAGACAAAAATACAATCCTAAACCGGTTTGTAGGCAGACATTGTGCTTAGGCAGACAAACAGTAACACCGATCTTGAACAGAGTACAGTCGGCAAAACCCAGAGTAACTGAGACAAGAATAAACCGGTTGACACTTATCTTCTCATACAATCTAATACTTCATTTTCATTTCACCCTAGTGTATGAACAGGTAATCTACCATATATATATATATATATATATAGCTAGATCAACATGATTCACCGCTTGACAGAAAACAACATATCATCACATGAAAAAAACATCACACATGACACACATATTTTTCACATGGAAACCCAACTAGGAAAAACCATGGTGGGGATGAATACCCAGAAGCTTGTTTTTGAACTCTTTAGAAGTCCGCTCTGTTAGGAGCCTTGTTCAGTTAAAGGCTGATACAATAGGTTCTGTTAGGAACCGATCTTGTTAGGGATCACCCGATTAAGGGATGGCTAGAATACCCGGTTAAGGGTTAAACCCTGTTAAAGGTTACCTTGTTAGAGGATTTCAAGAACTCAATGGTTTTGAGTCACCCTGTTAAAGGTTACCTTGTTAGAGGATTTCAAGAACTCAATGGTTTTGAGTCACCCTGTTAAAGGATTTACAGCAAGCCGGTTAAAGCTACCCTATTAAGGGATTTCCCAACTGTTGAGGTGGTTAGAGATCAATGGGTATTACAATGATTTGGTAACAGCACTCAATGCCAATGTAGATGTGCTTTAGCTCCTCTTCACCTTTTACACTTACACTCTGCAGGTATCACTTCTCTCCTCTAGTCTGGCAAGAATCACATCTCTTCCATTGGATACACACACACAACTTTTGCCAACAACCTCAGAAAGAAACACAACATCGACCTTATAGGAAACAGATAGGTCGGTAGCATAACCCCTAAACCCTAAACATGTTAGGTTAAGGAATTCAAACGGTTCAATCATGACCATTGATCATATTGCATTAAATGCAACAGTCTTGATCCAATCTCAAGACATTCTCCATCGTTCATTTTCCACCGATTTCATGGCGGCTGATAACCCATCACGCGTTATCACTGTTTATAGGCTTCGAACATTCCTGAGGTAGATGGGAACAATCTCCATGCAAGATCCTTCACGCACACAAGGCTGACGTGGCAACACGATCTGTTCTTCATTACAATGCTAACTCATCACACAAAGTCACCGGTTGAGCCACACAGGCTTGAAGCACTTCAACCGGAAACCCTAAAGTTGAGACTACAAACCGGTAGTCATACAAAGCTTCCATGTGCCGGTTCCCATAACCACGTGCCGGTTCACCTTAAACAAATACACCACTTCAATTTGGCACAAATCCCAATTCACGGTGTTATACCGGTTCTCTTCTCTTCAGCATATTGACATCAATGAAAACATACAATGTCATTATGTCCTCATACCGGTTCACATAATGCCAACAATCTCCCCCTTTGGCATTGATGGCAATATACAAAGATATCTCTCCGTTTCACATCTTCTCCCCCAATTTCTTCAAATATCTTCTCCGCTTCTCTTCTTCTCCCCCTTTGACAACAATGCCAAAGTGGAGGCACAAGCTTCCCTACTTCATTATGTTGCTCCCCCTAAGGAGTAGCATCCTTCAACACACCAATCTTGAAGAAAAATTTGACTATGCAATACTTGACTGATGTGGAGCATATACCTTTAGTTTACTTCCTGAAGGGGCAACACCCCTAATTCACCTCTTAAGTACATAAATGTAGCCTTTGGGAGAGGCTTGGTGAATATGTCTGCTAAGTGCTCCTTACTGGAAACATGTTCCAGTGCAATCTCTTTGTTCTGAACCTTTTCCCTCAAGAAATGATACTTAAGCTCAAAGTGCTTGGTTCTAGAATGTAAAACCGGATTCTTGGAGATGTTAATTGCACTAGTATTGTCACAAAATATACTTACCGGTTCAGATATAGGACTTTGAAGCCATTCAATACATGCTTCATCCAAATTGTCTGAGTGCAGTTCATGAAAGCTGCAACATACTCTGCTTCTGCTGTAGACTGAGAGATACAACTCTGCTTCTTACTCATCCATGAGACTAGTCTACCACCAAGAAAGAATGTACCACTGGTTGTGCTCTTCCGGTCATCTATATTACCAGCCCAATCAACATCTGTGAACACTTTCAAGTTAAAATCATTATTGTATGGATACCATAACCCATAGTCAATAGTTCCCTTCAGATACCTAAGAATCCGCTTGACTGCAACCAAGTGGGATTCTCTTGGGCTTTTCTGGAACCTTGCAGTAATGTCAATAGCATGTGCAATATCTGGTCTGCTATGCACTACATAATGAAACTTACCAATCATTGATCGGTATTCCTTCTCATCAACCAATGCTGAGTCATCCTCTTTGGATAATTTACAAACGGTCACCATCGGTGTACCAACCGGTTTGCTATCTTCAATGCCAAAGGTCTTCAACACCTCTTTGACATACTTGGACTAAGTGATAAAGATTCCATCTTTCATCTGCTGGATCTGCAGTCCAATGAAGAACTTAATCTCCCCTATGAGTGACATCTCAAACTCTTTCTTCATCTCATCTGCAAGCTCATGACTCATCTTGTCATCTCCACCAAAGATAATGTCATCATCAAATACCTCACAGGTCAGGATCAGATCTCCTTCATACTTCAAGTAGATATTGCTATCTTTCCTCGTTCTCTCAAAGCCAATCTTCACAAGATGGGAATGCAGGTATTCATACCATGCTCTAGGTTCCTGCTTTAGACCATATAAGGCTTTATGTAGCCTACATACCATGTCACTATCTTCAGATAGGGAAAACCCAATTGGTTGCTCTATATACACCTCCTCTTCAAGTACACCATTTAGGAATGCAGATTTTACATCCATTTGATATAGTTTGAATCCTTTAAAAGATGCATATGCAAGAAGCATACGAACTCCTTCCAATCTGGCTATAGGAGAAAAGGTTTCTCCATAGTCTTCTCTTTCTTCTTGGGCATATCCTTTGCACACCAGTCTGGCTTTGTTTCTAATCATTGTGCCATCCTCATTCAGCTTATTTTTGAAAACCCATTTGGTACCAATGACATTTTTATGCTCTAGTCTGGGTACCAAAAACCATGTACCATTTTTCTCTATCTAGTCAAGTTCCTCTTCCATTGCCTTGATCCAGTCTTCATCTTTATGTGCCTCTTTGAATGATTTAGGCTCAAATTCAGAGATCATACATGATTTTTCTCTGACCTTTCTTCTTGTAAGGATTCTTGCATCCTTATCTCTTATGATCTGCTTAGGATCATGATTCAGCTTGACATACCAAGGAATGGTCTTGATAGATTCCTCTTTCGTTTCTTCTTCATCCTCATCTCCATCAGTATCTGCATCTACATCTACCGGTGTAGGAACATTGTTACTGGTACTAGGTTGACTAACAACCGGTTCCTAGAAGGTTACAACCGGTTCATTTACTGCTTGCTCACTGTCAGTTTCCTCAGTTTTCTCAGAGGTTTAATCAACTCTTATATTGATGCTTTCCATAATTCTATGAGTCCTATTATTTAAACACTTGAGAGCTTTGCTCTTGGTGGAATACCCTAGGAATATTCCCTCATCACATTTCACATCAAATTTGTTCTGGTGTTCGTTCCTCTTGATGTAACATTTGCTACCAAACACTCTAAAGTAGCTAACCACAGGTGTCTTACCGATCCAATATTCATAAGGAGTTTTAAACTTACCTTTCTTGATGAGTACCTGGTTCATTGTGTAGACTGCAGTGCTCACCGCTTCTCTCCAAAAGGTGTGCGCTACCTTTCCTTGAATCAACATAGTTCTAGCTGCTTCAACCATAGTCCAGCTATTCCTCTCTGCTAGGCCATTCTGCTATGGAGTCCAGGGGGCAGACAGTTGTCTCTTGATGCCATGTTCTTCACAGTACTTGTTGAATTCACCGGAAGTGAATTCCCCTCCTTGATCAATTCTCAAGCACTTGATCCTTTTACTGCTTTCCTTCTCCACTAATGCTCTGAAAGCTTTGAACTTTACAAAAGCTTCAGACTTATCTTTCAATAATGTGACCCACATCATTCTTGAGCAGTCATCAGTGAGAATCATGAAGTACCTATCACCTTGCACACTCCTAGTTTTCATAGGACCACACAAATCAATATGCACAAGATCAAGCAAATTGTCAGCACTGAAAGGTTTACCTTTAAAGGTTGAGGAAGACATTTTCCCCAACTGACACTCTCTGCACAAGGTATTATTTGGTTTGCTTAGCACCGGCAACCCTCTAACTGCCTTGATCTTACTGGCCTTCACAATGTTATCAAAGTTTACATGGCAGTGTCTCCTTAGCCATATCCAACTATCATCAAATTTAGCCATAAGACATGTACTTATATTTGCATTCAGCTAAAATAGGTTACCTTTGGTCTGCATGCCGGTGTCCACCAATTCACCATTCTTTCCTTTGATTCTGCATACTCCATTCTTGAATTCCAGAGTGAGACCACTGTCATTCAGCTGGGCAACACTCAAAAGGTTGTGTCTGAGACCATCAACCCAATACACATTGTCAGCACTACTCTTTCCATTCAGAGAGATGGACCCTCTGCCTTTGACCATACATGGTGCAACATTACCAAAGTGAACCACACCACCATCATACTCTTCCAAGGATAGAAACTTGCTCCGGTCACCAGTCATATGGTGAGAACAGCCACTGTCAATAATCCACTCATTGGAATTATCAAACTGGGAGACAAGAGCCTTCTTGTCTAACACATCTTCTTTAATAGCAACAAACACAATAGCTTCATTTTCTTCATCTTCTGATTCCTCATCTGTGACACCTTCATCAACTGCCACAAAACAGTTTCTTCGGTTTCCTCCTTTGAATTTATTGAACCTTTCTGGTTTGTCCTTGTTGTCGCCTTTAGGATAGTTTACAGCAATATGTCCTATCCAGTTACAAGAAAAGCACTTCAAAGGGAGCTTACCTCTGTATTTGTCAGTTCCTTTAGGAAGTTTCCTGGCGAGAAGAGCTTCAAATGCTATCAGAATCTCCTCATCATTCATTTCTTTGCTTTGTCTTGGTTCACCACTAGTGCTAGCTTCTTTTCCTTTTCTGGATGGTACAACAGAAGCTTTAAAAGTTGATTCAGTCTTTTGAACACTACCATCAAAACTATTTAGCTCATAGGCTGTCAAATTTGCAATGATGGAGTCTAGGGATACCTTAGTCTTGTCTATTGATCTCAACTCCTGAATAGCAGCAACCCTTATTGCATAGACCGGTAATAAGGATCTCGGGACTTTGCTTACCATAGTGGAATCTTCCATTTTACCACCTACACTCTTGATATCTCCAACAACGGTTTTGATTCTTATTCCATACTATTGAATGGTCTCACCTTCAACCATCTGCATGTCTTCAAACTTCCCTCTAAGGCTTTCTTCCTTTGCTTGTTTTACATGCTCATCACCGCCATAGATATTTTCAAGAGTATCCCATACCTCTTTGGGATTTACCTTATCTTGGACATCAATAAACTCAATGTCAGATAAACTACTAATTAGGGCTTCCATGACTTTCTCATTCTCATGCATCTCTCTCTTTTGGTCATCAGTGAGAGTATCAGTAGGAGCAACATAGGCATTCTCAACATAACTCCAGTGTTGATCACCCATGCTTCTGATGTAAATCATCATTCTATCTTTCCATCTACTGAAATTTTCTCTGTTGAACTTTGGACCTTCCCTCTTCATCATTAGACTAGGATCTTTACCTCAAGCGGTTAAGCTTATAACACAGAGGACCTGGAGGATGCTCTGATACCAATTGATAACTCAATGATGAATGGATAGTACCAAACCAGTACTGAGAGGGGGGGGGTGAATCAGTACAGAGAAAAACACAATCCTAAACTGGTCTGTCAGCAGACACTGTGCTTAGGCAGACAAACAGTAACACCAGTCTTGAACAGAGTACAACTGGCAAAACCCAGAGTAACTAAGACAAGAATAAACTGGTTGACACTTATCTTCTCATACAATCTAATACTTCACTTTCATTTCACCCTAGTGTGTGAACAAGTAATCTACCATCAAATATATATATATATAAACAGCTAGATCAACATGATTCACCACTTGACAGAAAACAACATATCATCACATGAAAAAGACATCACATATGACACACATATTTTTCACGTGGAAACCCAACTGGGAAAAACCACGGTGGGGATGAATACCCACAAGCTTGTTTTTGAACTCTTTAGAAGTCCACTCTGTTAGGAGCCTTGTCCGGTTAAAGACTGATACAATAGGTTCTGTTAGAAACCGATCCTATTAGGGATCACCCGGTTAAGGGATGGCTAGAATACCCGATTAAGGGTTAAACCCTATTAAAGGTTACCTTGTTAGAGGATTTCAAGAACTCAATGGTTTTGAGTCACCCTATTAAAGGATTTATAGAAAGCTAGTTAAAGCTACCCTGTTAAGGGATTTCCCAACTATTGAGGTGGTTAGAGATCAACAGGTATTACAATGATCTGGTAACAACACTCAATGCCAATGCAGATCCGCTTTAGCTCCTCTTCACCTTCTACACTTACACTCTACAGGTATCACTTCTCTCCTCTAGTCTGGCAAGAATCGTGTATCTCTTCTCTTGGATACACACAACTTTTTCCAACAACCTCAGAAAGAAACACAACATCGACCTTATAGGAAACAGATAGGTCGGTAGCATAAACCCTAAACCCTAAACCTGTTAGGTTAAGGAATTCAAATGGTTCAATCCTGACCATTGAGCATATTGCATTAAATGCAACAGTCTTGATC
Source organism: Cryptomeria japonica (assembly GCF_030272615.1). Lineage (NCBI taxonomy): Eukaryota > Viridiplantae > Streptophyta > Pinopsida > Cupressales > Cupressaceae > Cryptomeria > Cryptomeria japonica. Next base: position 256,775,689 of record NC_081412.1, read on the forward strand.
CAATCTCAAGACATTCTCCATCGTTCATTTTCCACTGATTTTATGGCGGCTGATAACCCATCACGCGTTATCACCGTTTACAGGCTTCGCACATTCCTAAGGTAGATGGGAACAATCTCCTTCATGCAAGATCCTTCACGTGCACAAGGCTGACATGGCAACATGATCTGTTCTTCGTTACAATACTAACTCATCACACAAAGTCACCGGTTGAGCCACACAGGCTTGAAGCACTTCACCCAGAAACCCTAAAGTTGAGACTACCAACCGGTAGTCATACAAAGCTTCCATATGTTGATTCCCATAACCACATGCCGATTCACCTTAAACAAACACACCACTTCACTTTGGCATAAATGTTGGTTCACAGTGTTATACCGGTTCTCTTCTCTTCAGTATATTGACATCAATGACAATATACAATGTCATTATGTCCTCATACCGGTTCACATAATGCCAACATGATAAGCCATATTGTTGATGATTTTGTTTCCATAAATCCGTGAAATTGATGATTTTGTAGGTTTTTTGGAGGTCCGTTGTTGAATGCTAACTTGGATAATATTTGATAATTTCTTGAATTGCAAGGAACTAATTGAGTATTTCATTCAGTTGTTATTATTGGTTTTGATTGTTATTTTCTTGTTCCCCTTTACGCTTCGCATTTTATTTCCTAGAAAATTTTAAACCATAAAAATACAAAAAAAGAAAGGAAGTGCAGTTATCCATAATTAGCGAGATCTAGTCTTACCAGCAGGCCCCTTGACAGGTACAACCGTTGGGCTGCCCATCACCGTCAAGACCCGACTATAGAGACCTTGGAGTAGTGATTTTTCCCAAATTGGTTGCTTTTCAAGAGAGGTGGTGAGTGTTCACATTGGCTACCTGACTATTGGCGGGTGTGTCAAAACAATTGTCAACAGAAACTGGCGCTAGAAGGAGGGCCTAGACTAGTCCCCTCACTGGTTAGCCACATATGGTACTTCCAGGAGACGGATTGATGCCCTTTACCCAACCTAACCTCAACAAGGAGAAAGATGACATTGTTACCCAGCTATATGAATTTTCTTCTGACAGTACAAGTGATTATAATGATTGGTTACAAGAATGACAAGTCTTGGACAATGAGAGACAAAAGGCTATACGTATAGAAGCAGAGGCACAAAGACAACTTAATCCTCAGGTCAACCCACAAGAAAATCCACAACCACCTCCTCAAACAGAGAATTGAGGTACTAAGCTAGATCACATATCATCTTTCTCTCCCGAGAGATTCCACCGAGTCCTTAGGAGTGGTTCTTCACCATCCAACTTAGTAGAGTTAGGACCTGCCACTAGGAGAAAGAGGAACAAATCTAAGAAACAACCCTCAACGGCCTCACCAGTATAGTCATCCATACTCAACGTAGAAGATCAACTGATTCCTAATCCTCGGCCTATCGCTGCACCTTTTGTTACTCAATGTCCACCATCACCACCTTCAATGGCCTACTTTAAACAAGAAACCACACCACTAGGAACTATAGTAGGGGGTATACATGACCTACCTAGAAACCCGGATAAATTTTACAGCAAATTTTATTATTTGGGGAGACGAACTGCTGATGAACATATTGAAGCATTCAAAGATGCGGTTGTTCGTAACCATATTGAACACCAATATGTAGTATGTAGACTATTCCCATATTCACTTGGGGAGAATGAATACAATTGGTACTTAACCCTACCTGCAAATTCTATCATAGGTTGGGACGTCTTGGAGAAAGCTTTTATCGATCAATTCCGAGTATACGTAGATCCTGGAACACTATACCATCAGTTTGCTTCTCTTAAGAAGTCACCAAATGAGTCGTTAACAACTTTAATACTAGCTTCCAAAGGGCACTTAAGAAACTACAAGCTCCTTACCAGGTAGCGCCTAACATAGCCATTGACTCATATCTAAGAGCTATCGACCCTTGGACTACTATGTTTATTAAGAAGAGTGTTCCTCAAGATCAAAGGGACACCTTGGCAAAAGTCTTCACATTAGCAATTAGCATGAATCATGAGTTGAATCAAACCCCAGGAGGGATCAGATATAATCTACCTATAGGGGTGAATCAAGGAAACTACAATCAACTCCCAAGTGTACCCCTGTCTCTACCTGTAGGTGCCCCAACAATGAACCCCGTGCCAACCTATGCACCCCAAACTCAAGCGAATCAATAGTTTGCTACCCAAGCATTGACTTGGCAAAATGGTACCAATACCACCCCCACTCAAACGCAATATGCTAGTCAAGCGCAAGTCGTAAATCAACAATTTGACAATACTAATTCAGCAAACCAACCTCCAACTATGACACCCAAGAATCAAAGAATTCATATATCCACTGAAGTAGAAGCCTTAAAAAAAATGATCTCACAGGTTACTTCATACTTGAGCCAGCTAAAGATGAATCCTCCAAGAGGGTATAATCAATCCCAACCATATAATAATCAACGGAACTACAATAACCAGAACCAAAATCAAAGGTATAACAACAAACCTTATAATAGGCAGTGGAATACAGGTCCGAATAACGGTGGGGTGAACCATGATCACCCCGACACACGAAATAACTCAAACCACACACAAAGTGTTAACCTTGCCGATATGAATTTGCTAACAAATTGGTGCAGGTTGCATGACACAGCTGCACATTCTAAGGTTAATTGTGCTCAGTTCAAGAAAATCATAAGAATTACTCAAGTTGACTCTCAGCCCAAAGATTGTTCCAATGATGAACCTGATAAGGTTAATACTGCCATGTTGGTCGATACTTTCCTGTGTAGAGATTTTCAGGCTGAAGCTGAAGGTGAACCATGTGTCTACGATGCTTAGGCCTTTCAGACTAGGAACAACTACAATCTTAGGAGTCAAGGCAAAGCTCCATTAATGAAGACACCTCCCCCGACAGGTGGGTTTGTACCTCCCGATGCGAATGCAAGCAATAATCCTCGCCCTCCTCAGGCTTTCCAAGGAACACACCCTAGACAAGCTCAAGGGCAAGACTATGTTCTAAAAGGATCATTTGATGTTACTAAGTAGATGGAAAGGACTGCCACCACTATGTCCTTAATGGAAGTATTGAGATATTGCCCTGAACAGAAGAGGGCTCTCCTTAGAAAGTTGGAATTGTTAGAATCATAGAGCAATGAGGTTAAGATGGCAGACCTTAATGAAGTCAACGCTAATGTCAGCAGTGATGCAATAGAAAATCCACCATTTTTACTGAGTTTGAGGATCTGTGGGAAGAATTTACATAATTGTTTGGTAGATTCAGGGGCTTCAAGAAACGTAATGCCCTACTCTATATGTCAGCAACTCGGACATCAACTAGTACGTGCAAATAGTAAGGTGGTACAACTAGAAAAAACTGAGGTTAACATAATTGGAGAATTGAAAGATGTATACATCCAATTAGGTGTTGATCCCCGAATATCTCGTTTTATTGACATTCAAGTAGTGGATATTCCAAAAGTATATGGGATGCTCCTTAGTAGGGATTGGTTCAAGACGTTGGGAGGATATTTCTCAACTTGTTTTACGTACCTATGGCTTCCATGGAAGGGGGTAAGCAACCAGATCTGAATTGATAGTGACCCTAAATTGAAGAAATTAGTCACGGATTATGGTGCTCTCAATGAAGTGGTGTTTGCTGAAGTGAGTCCAGGAGTTTACAGGATCAATGAGATTCTTACTTTCTCTAGACCAACTCCTCTCCAATTATTTCGAGCAGACAAGACCGCATATAGAAGGCGGGTCAAAGAGTTCGCTACAGCAGTACAACAAGGAATGTGTTTATTGGGAAACACTATGAAGATACAAGATTTGTTGCTTCCAAAATGGTGTCGGATACATCATGAGGAGCACTCAGAAATTTCATGTATCCCATGTCAGAATGAGATTACGAAGTTGATGAGTCTAGTTCCATATGAAGAAGATGATCATACCATCAATATGGAAGGAGTTCAAGGTCTAACTTGTGAAGGATTAGAGCCCCAAACAATGGATCCTACAAGAAAGACTACCTTGCCTAAAGAATACAGCCAAGAGATTCTTGCAGTTGAGATTGTTAAAAATGAGGAGGAAGATATTCCTCTTGAGCAAGAGAAAGAAGAAACACAATCTCAACTTCAAACTCAATCGGAACAGGTTGTTCCTAACATTACTGAAATGTTTATGCAACCAGAAATTGAACAACCTCAATTGTCACAAGACCTCGAGTTTGAGAAGAAGCAATCTCGTCCGGAAGCTAACCTGATCATTGACCCAAAGGTGAAAAATGTAAAGAGACCAAAAGATGAAATATGGTTTTTAAAGTTCAATGGGTCAAGATCCAAGCAAGGCAGTGGAGTAGGCGTAGATTTAACCAACCTAAAAGGGAAAACCCTTTTAGCTTCTTCCCGACTCCAATTCCCTTGTACTAATAACATGACGGAGTATGAGCCTTAGTCAGAGGATTACTTTTTGCTATTAAGAAGGGGGCAAAGTGTTTGAAGGTGCAAGGAGATTCTGAGTTGGTGGTTAAACAAGTGCGTAGCCAATATGTGTGCCACGATAAAAGGCTAGCAACGTATCAGAATAGAGTGTGGGATCTAATTGAGGAAATTCATGCTTTCAATATTCAACTAGTATCTAGGAAAGTCAACAGAATATCGAATGTGTTGGCCATAGCTGGCAGTACATTAGAACCAGTAAGCCAATCTCCTTTGAAGAAGTTCTCTGTGGAATTAATCTCTATACCTATTGTACCTGATAATATCAAACACTTCCACGTCTTCCTGGATGATGCCCACATTCTAGCCTTTCTTGCCAATTCAGGGGCTTTTGAAGAGTAAATTATTGATGAGGAAGATAAATCGGATGATCTTAATGACAAAAGTAATGTTGATATTCTGGATTTACCAACTAACGTTATTCCTAAAGGGATGGTCACCTTAGAGAGACATTTTGATTCAGACTCTAGAGTAAAGGAAAGACTAACAACGGATTCAAATGTTGGAAAGTACGAGCTCCATAATTTTGGTCCAAAAGGACAAGAGAGGATTGTTTATATTGGGAAGATTTGCACTCAAAATGAAAGAGAAAAACTGATACAGATCTTGAAAGAGTTCATTGATGTAATAGCATGGGGGTATGAATATTTAAAGACATTCGATACAATGATTATCACCCATGTGATTCCTTTAAAACCTAACATAAAGTCGTTCCGGCAAAAACAACGCCCGAGCAATGCACTAATAGAACCCTTGATTTTCAAGGAAGTACAAAAGTTACTTTCTGCTAAGATTATTTTTTCGGTACGACATTCTACTTGGGTTGATAATTTGGTACTAGTGCAGAAAAAGAATGGAGAAATACGGCTTTGTGTGGACTTTCACAATCTCAACAAAGCCTCCGAGAAAGATAATTACTCGCTTCCTTCTTTGGAAGAAGTACTACAAATAGTAAATGGTTCACAAATGATGTCGTTTTTAGATGGTTATTCAGGATATAACCAGGTATTGGTGAACTATGAGGATCGTATGAAGACAACGTTTACGATGAAGTGGGGAACATATGCGTACAAAAGAATTCCATTTGGGTTTATTAATGTTGGGGTGACCTTCCAACGAGCGATGGATACAACTTTTAAGGAAGTGATTGGAAAATGCATCATTAGTTATATGGACGATTTGACAATATTTTCCAAGGTCAGAGAAGACCACCCAGACCACCTCCAAAAGGTATTGGAGAGATGTTGAAGATATGGGATTTCCCTTAACCCCAAGAAATGTGTGTTTGGAGTGGCTGAAGGAAAGCTACTTGGCCACGTAATCTCTGAGAGGGGGATATCTATAGACCTAGATCGGGTAGAAGCATTATTGAAGTTACAAATGCCCAACAATAAAAAGAAGATGAGATCTTTCTTTGGGAAGATCAATTTTGTTAGAAAGTTTATTACAGGGTTTGCAGAAATAGTCAAGCCATTGAATGAAATGATGAAGAAGGATGCTAAGGTCGAATGGACAACTGAAGCAAAAGAGGCTTTTGCCCAGATCAAGAAATCCATCGCCGAAGCTCCTGTGCTAACTAGCCCTGATTACACGTTGTCGTTTTACATATATTCTTTTGCTTCACTACACTCAGGAGTGGTTGTTTTGACGCAGAGGCAAGCAGGGGACGAGAAGCCTATTGCATTTATGAGTTCTCCTTTCAAAAGTGTTGAGGTTAGATATTCTGCTCTTGAAAAAATGGGCCTTTGCATTGGTAAGAGTAGTTAAGAAGTTTAGGCATTACATCTTGAGGAGTAAAATTTATGCGATTGTCCCTGACCAAGCAGTGAAGTCACTACTCATGCAGTCCGAGCTAGGAGAACATCGAGGGAAATGGATGACGATATTGCAAGAATTTGATTTAGAGATGCATCCAATGAAGTTGGTCTGAGGCCAAGGATTGTCTCAGGCCATGGTGACCAACATCCCGCAAATCCAGTGTCAATAGTATACGTTGAATTCATTCACTCAGGAACCCCTAGCACACGGATTTGGTATTTATATTGCTGAATAATAGGTGTCCTAAGGGGTTGACAACCACGCAAAGATGAGCATTAAGGCTAAAAAGTTCCAATTATATGATCAAGGATTCAACACTTTATAGAAAAAGTTATGAAGGTATTTACCTTAGGTGTCTTGATCATCAAGAAGCCCATACTATGATTGAGGAATTCCACGGGAAATATGGTACAGGTCATGGGTCAGTGGATGCCACTGCACATCAAATCTTGAAGGCTGGATATTATCGGCCTAGCATATTTAAGGATACTCATGAGCATGTTTGTCACTGCCATACGTGCCAAGTTGTGGCTTCTAGAGAAAGAAATCCTGCTATGCCTCTCCAACCAGTGTTCGAGGTAAGACCTTTCGCTCAATTGGCACTGGATTTCATAGGTGTTATTAATCCTAACTCATCTACAGGACATAAGTTTATTCTTACTACGACAGATAATTGTACCCACTGGACAAAAGCCATTGCAGAGGTGGTCTTGAAATTTATTGAAGAGTATATCATCACCAGGTTTGGTATGTCGTTCACTCTAGTATGTGACAATGGTCCTGCTTTTACTTCTACACAGTTGATACAATGGTCATATGAATATAAAGTGATATTAAAATTTTCATCCAACTATTATCCGCAAGGTAATGGAGTAGTTGAATCCACGAACAAGAACATCCTAGATGTCATCAAGAAGCTACTTGAGAAAAACCCCAGGGATTGGCATAATCAATTAAGATATGCCTTATGGGCTGATCGAACCAGAGTAAAAGCCGCCTTGGGAACTTCTCCATATTACCTTGTCTATGGCCAAACCCTTGTCTTCCCAATCAATTAACAAATACTAGTCCTCCAATTAATGAAAGAACTTGACATTGAGGATCAGGTCTTAAATTTATTAAGACAATGAAAAAAGGATTAATACTCTACAACACTTTGCCAAACACCAAGCCGTTGTTAAGCGATGGTTTGATAAAAGGGCCAAGGTGAAATCTCTAAAATAGTCCTATTATGGGACAAGGCCATGGAGAAGAAAGGTGATCATCACAAGTTCGAAAGATTGTGGTTAGGTCCTTACCAAATAGCTGAAATTTTAGGCGAGAACACTTTTAGGTTAAGTTCTTTGACTAGAGAACTGGTACCATTGCCCGTTAATGGTTAGTTCCTCGAGCATTATTTCGATTAATCCTTAGTGAAGCTTGACTTGTTGTATATAGTAGGTTAGTTGTTTTCTTTTTGTTTTGCTTCATGTTTGCTGTGTTTTTGTTTGTTTGCTACGTGATTGTTTCCCTTTTGTTTTGTTTGTTTGTTTGCTACGTGATTGTTTCCCTTTTGTTTTGTTTGTTTGTTTGCTACGTGATTGTTTCCCTTTTGTTTTGTTTGTTTGTTTGCTCGTTTTGTTTGCTCGTTGAGTTAGGATATGCATATTTTGTTCTCAAAGATTCTAAAAGGGAGGTATCCTTTGCATAACAACTTGCCAAATTCTGAGAGACTTCGATTCTCTGCTATTTACGACTTCTTTGTCATTTGGTTAATTTTGAAACTTTTGTCTATACTCGTTCAAAGTGGTATATAATTGTTTAAATATGATTTGAGTTTTGAATTTCAATTGGAAAAGGCTAGCTTGATAAACTCAGCACTAACATCACATTAAGATACATCAGAAAGTTTTGTAAGATATCAGATAAACTGGTTTTCAAGTGAAAAATCCAAAGTCAAGGCGTTTCATGTTATCCATTGTGGCTCCCAACCCAGTTATCGAACTTCAATGTTTGAAAGTTGCTTAAAAGGTTATTGAAGAAAGAAGTCATTCTCTATATCCTATAATGTTTTCAAAGAGAGAGAGAGAGAGAGAGAGAGAGAAAAGAAATGATCCTCTTAAGCAACTCAAATGGGTGTTTCAAGTAACCTCCACCGGGGCTATGGACGCTTGGCTGGCAGTGGAGCACTATTTGACGGGAACCAGAGGCATCTCTGTCGAGGATATAAATGCCTGACTGGCAGCAAAGCTATGCCCAGGATGACCTTGCATGAAACACAAATAATGACTTCATCTACGTAGCTTGAGCCTAGTTTCCTCTGATTATCCGCATTATTGAAATGATGGAGTAACAAATCATACGCACACACTTAAGAGTTAATCATGTATATTTCTCTTCTTGGTTGTTTGTTCATTGGTTCACTCATCTTTTACTCTTATACCTCCTTTTGAATTATAATAGGCTTAGGTGTTGGGTTAATCAGAGATTCTGAAGTTCTAAATTGCCTATAGACATTTTTCCTAGATAGTCGCCATTTGTTATGTCTTACATATCTATTTCCCCTTTAGTCTCCTTGCGTCGAAATTTGGGTCCCGTTTTTATTTCTTCTTTCTTTCTTTCTGCCTTTTGACTGAGGTCTCTTTGTTCTTTTGGTTTTTGACCTTGGAATTCCGAAGTCCCAAAGTCCCGAGGTCCCCTTTTTCTTTTTTTTGGTTTTGACCTCGGAACTCCGAAGCCCCGAGGTTTTGCGTCTTTTGCCCCGAAACCCCGGAGTCCCGAGGTCGTGTTTAAAGCATTCGTACGAATGAGATTTGGATGAGCTATAAATAGGGATGATGGACTTTTAAAGTTCATTTGTGCATTCAGAGCTCCTCCTCCCTAGCTCCAAGTCATGAACCTCCAGACTTCCGAGCTTTTCTTGGTGATTTCGGGCATTGCAATTCACCAGGTTGATGATTCTTCTTGCTCATTTTGGTAGTTTTTTCGATTAGATTTTCTATCCTCCTCGTTTTGTTTTGGTTGTTGTTTTTTTTTGTTTGTTTTCTTTTTTTTGTGCCCTAGTTTTTAAGCCTGGAACCCCGGACCCCCCCCCGGAGTTCCGGGTAGTTGGTTTTCAGGCGCCCAGAACCTCAGAGTTCTGGGTAGCTGGCTTGACCTAAGCCCAGAACCATGGACCCCTGGAGTTCTGGGTGGCTTTTGTTTAGCCTAAGCCCAGAACCCCAGACCCCCGGAGTTCCGGGTGGCTCTCGTTTAGCCTAAGCTTGGAACCCCGGACCCCCAAAGTTCCGAGTGGCTCCCGTTCAGCCTAAGCCCGGAACCCCGGACCCCCAAAGCTCCAGGATTCCTTTTGCACAAAACCTAACCCCGAAACCTCAGAGTTCTGGGCCTTCTTCACTTATGCCTAGCCCGGGACCCCGAAGTCCCGAAGTAAATCAACTTTTATGCTTATTATCAAAGACTGAGGATTTGTGTTCTCCTTGCAGGTTCGAGTGGTTAGATGGACTCATCCTCCATCAAAAGAGGCAAAGAAATTGATAGACTCCTAGCCACCATGAAATACCATTATCAAGGACAGGTCTATGTTTCAAAGCTAGAAGATCAAGTCAGATGGGTCACCGATACCGAAATCGGCCATATAGAAATTAAGGATATCAAGGCTCAATTGGAAAAACCTAGTTTGGAGGCCCTCCATAGGAGAATCAAGAGATCCGGCCTAGTTGAAGCTATTGCCTTTCCACAGTCATTGCAGGCACCGAAGGTCATAATGACCATTGCCCCATTTTATATCCCAGAGACTAGAAAGTGCACAAATGCACAAGGAAAAATAGTCATAGACTTGTCTCCAAACATGCTTGGCTTCATTTATGGTATCCCAACCAGGGAGGAGATATTTTTGTTAACCGAAGAAGAGGCCTTAAAGGCTTGGAATGACAAAATATCAGCCAGTAAGAGGCACATGAATACAAACTGGTTGGAAGATGAAAGAAAGACAGGTCTCAAAGCAACAGAGATCCTGAGGGCGGATTTCAAAGAGCCTCAAAGAGACTTAATCATTATGCTTAGCAAGGCCTTTGGCAAGCCGGATTGCAAGCATTTTCATCATTGGATGTTCCAATTCATGAGCACTATTTTAATAGGGAAACATACTTTGATTGGCTGCAAATCCTCTCCAATAATATCTGCAAGTAAATGAAAGAAGTTCAGCATACCCAAAAGTTATTTTTCACATCATATATCATCTGGGTAGCTGCTAGAGCTAGAAAGTTTCCAGGTCTACAGGGAGAAGGTCAATTGGGAGAGGAGGAAGGACAAAAGAAGGTATGGGAGTATTATTCCCAACTCCCTCTAGCCAATGCAAAGGCTCATTTCAAGAGAGTTAATGATGCCTTCATTTTCCCAATAATAATCAAATTGACAGGAGATGCAGGATATCAGATTAGCCCGGAGGCCATGGCTATCATCCAAGAGTGGGCATGTTGGTTCATCCTAAACCCACACTCTACTTACATCAGGGTTAGCGGATTCACAGGGAACCCAATGTTGCTGCCTCAAAATTGCAATGATAGGATAATTTTGCTAGAATATGTAAGGCAGCTTGTGGGCCTCCAGTGACTTTTGTCATCAAAACACAAAGCAGGTATCAATTTCTTAGTATCTATTGGGTACTTTGCATTATCTAAGATACAAGTGGCCAAATTAGCAGAACACGAGCTTCAAGATTTGAACTTGAATGAGTATGATCATGCTAGGGAGTTTTATGATCCCTACAGGAAACTTAAACAAGCTATGCCAAGGAATATGAGGGGCATAAGCGTAGCCTGGAGGACTTTTGGGCCAACCTGCAAGACAGTTTTGAGGTTAGGGAGAAGAACTATAATAGGTTATTTGTGCCACACGTAAGAGATTTAGGAATTGAGACTACACTCCCTAAAGACCTTAGGGATGATGGGGACTTACTTGATCTAGTTTATAGAGAATCAGGGATAGATAAAAGGCCCCTCTCCCCAATAAAATGGTATGCAAGTGAAGACACGAATATGGAAAATGTCTCCCAAGTAGTCATCAACAGGACCTTGCAATAATTAGGCCGAAGAGTAAGGCCCAACGTCTCAAAGGCGAAACAAAAAGAATCCACTTCAGGGGTACCTCAATCAAGGGGCCATAAGGAGTACACCCGGAAGACAAGGTCAAACTCAAGGCAAAATACCTCCACCGATCCAGGTGAGGAGGACAAACCTTGAGAAAGTACTGAGGACTTAATCAAGAAACTCCAAGAAAAGATGAGGGAGTTTGAATTATTAAAGAAGGCAGCGGACCTGGGAGTGACCCATGGATTGGGAGCAGTACCACTTGCCAAAGTTCTCCCATCGAGGATGGCTCTGGGGCAAACTGCAGGAGAGGGTACCCAAAAGAAAGAGGAATATATAGAATTTAATTAGGATATACCTACTCATCCACCTTCAACATAGGCCACACATGCTCCAAGCACCAACACCCTTGCACCACCACCAACTAGTACTCCCGCAGGGCAGCCTAGAGTGCAAGGCTTCAGTTCTACCACTGAAGGAGTAAAAGTTAGAAACATCGAGTCAGATTCAAATCAGGAGGGAGAAGATCCTGAGCAACAACGATCATTGGAAGGTGAGAAAGAAGGGGATGAGGCAGAGGACCTATTTAATGAAAGATTAGTTCTAACCCCTCAAGATCAAGAGGACTTGCTCAAGGACATAGTAGTTGGGAAGGGTGAAATAGAGGCAGATGAGGAAGAGATGACATTCAATGAAGAGGTTAGTGGAAAATTGAGTGAATTACATAAGCAACGGGCTCTCCAAATTAATCTAGCCCGCCAAGTTACCTCACCTCAAGATCTTGGGCAAACAAAGGCAGAGGAAAGAGATGAAGCAGAGGAGCAGGTGGACATCCATGTTATAACTACAGACATAGTATCACATCAAGGTGACAAAGATGAAAATATACCGCAATGGCTTGAGTTCACTTTTGAGAAGAAAAAGAGAAAAGCAGATCTTCCCAAGGTCACTTTACAACAAGTAATCTCTGAGGAGCCACTGAAGGTTAAGAAGCTAAAAACCATTCATCATTTATCAAAAATGGACTCTGGTGAAGTGATTGCAGATGTGGCAGTTCTACTCCAAGTTGAGAGACAAGCTTCTTCCAAGTATCAAATATCCCAAGTAAATTTGGGTAAACAAACCAAGTGGAGAGAGCTAGATACTTTGGAGCTAGCCACAAGTGTTGTTAGGGGGTGTGTAGAAAAGAAGCATACTTCAAACATGGAGCTCAAAGCACAACTAGGGCAATATAAGAAACTCCTGATTGAAATGAGAAAACCTCTAGACTCATGTAGAGTTGATGACCTACCTTCAACCTCATCGTTGCCAAAGGGACAAGTAAAGGCACTGGTGGAGGTGAGATGAGTGGTTGTTGTAGCCAAATCATGGACCCAAATGAATGCAGCTAAGATTAGGTTGTTCTTGCAAAGTACGGTAGAGATATATCATAAGGCGGTATAGGCAGGCAGAGCATTGGCTTCCTGTTCCATGCAATGGGAACGGAAGTCAAACATTTTCAATAAACAGTTCCGAATTTTGAAAAATATATTGCAGTTAGGGGAAGAGACGGTAATGGAGGAAGATCTCTTAGGAGGTGACAGCTATGAAAACTTACAATCCTATGTATACATTTTGGAGTTGAAGATTGAATTGCTTCAGCAGTATATCAAGGATATGACAGAGATTCGGGACCCTCTCCTCAAGGAAATCTTGTCGTATGATAGTTTTGTAAAGAATATGCTAGGACCTTTTGGCCTCAGATTAGCTGATACAAGAATAATGGAGCAGCAACAAGTTTTGGATCAATGGGATGCATATGAGGCACAACACCTAGGACCGGTGGCCCAGTTTGATGTCACCCTTATGGACAGGTACACATATCTGATTACTCAGTGTCAGGAGGTGGCAGGCATGGTGAAGGAGTTAGAGGAGGGGAGAACGCATGCAGATGAAGTTTTTAAGAAGTATAAATTTAGAGTTAAGCATGTAGTTGATCCTCCAGTTCAAGGAATTGTATGTATAGTTGATAATTATAGAGCTTTTACCAAGAAATAAAGGATAAGGACATAATTGCTAAAGATGTCAAAGCTTTTTCATAAATCCTTAATCTTGTATTTTTAGCTGCAGCTCCTACTCAAGTTCCAATTTTGAGAGAAATTCTACATGATTATGAAAACATGGCTCACTTAGCAGGGTCTTTGTAGTACTCATGCAGTCCCCATTTCGTAGTTGTTAAGTGGAGTGTCAAGGTAGAAACTTGCAAGTTAACTGCGACTCCTAGTTTCAGTTCTTAATTTAGGGTAGGGTTATTTCCTAGATAGTAGGGTAGAGAACTTCTATAAATTGAGAAGTTGGATTCATTTGTAAGGGTCCCCAAATTGATGATTTGTGGCCCACTTAGGGATTTTAGAATATTCTACAGATTAAGTTTGAGTTATTTTTGTTATACATTCATTGAGATCAATATAAGAAGCAACTTTTGGATTGCTTGATCTACGTCTATGTTGTACCAAATTGTTCTGTGTAATCTGGTAACGTCTATTATTTGGAGTTAGTAACGTGGTTTAAATATTTTTATTTATCATTTTATGAATTTTATTGCGCACGCCAATGGTATATGAGAATTATTCTGATAAGCCATATTGTTGATTATTTTGTTTCCATAAATCTGTGAAATTGATGATTTTGCAAGTTTCTTGGAGGTTTGTTGTTGAATGCTAACTTGGATAATATTTGATAATTTCTTGGATTGCAGGGAACTAATTGAGTAGTTCATTTAGTTGTTATTATTGGTTTTGATTGTTATTTTCTTGTTCCCCTTTACGCTTCGCATTTTATTTTCCAGAGAATCTTAAACCATAAAAATACAAAAAAAGAAAGGAATTGCAGTTATCCATAATCAATGAGATCTATTCTTACCAGCAGGCCCCTTGACAAGTACAACCATATCAACCGTTGGGCTGCCCATCACCGTCAAGACCCGACTATAGAGACCTTGGAGTAGTGAGTTTTCCCAAACTCATTGCTTTTCAGGAGAGGTAGTGAGTGTTCACATTGGCTACCTGACTGTTGGCGAGTGTGTCAAAATAGTCATCAACATGTCCACATTCAGATCAGTGGGGACAAAAGTTTCTCTCAAATTTTTATCAAGGATGGTGTTATGTGTGGGGGATATGCGTAAAATCTCAAGGATGGAGATAAGCGCGGGCGTTCTGCCTAATTGTTCTACTAGGTCATACTCAGGTTTGGTTGTTGAGGAAGTGGTGGTTTTAGCTGGAGGACCTTGCAAGGTGACATTACCTCTACAAATTGTGACATGACATTCAGAGGTAGATTCAAAAGAAGGTCTAGTGCCTTTTAGGACAACTTTAGTTCTTTGGGTAGAACTTTTAGGCGTTTTGTCCTTTATGATAATAGTAGAAACATAGTTATCCATCAAAATGTGGCTAATGGTTGAATCATAGCCATAGGACACCTTGGTATAGTTAGCTTGATCATTTGTGGCTTTGGCTTTTCCCTTTTCATGTTTAGGGAATGGTTCCTTAAACATCTCATGTTCTTGATTGGATGTATGTCCTTTGATCTCAATGTCACCTCTATCAATAAGATCTTGTATAATGTTTTTCAACCGATGGCAATTTCTTGTTTTATGTCCCTTTCTCTTGTGATATTCATAGTATTCATCGTCATTCCACCAATATGGTTTGAATTTTGTCTCATATGGAGGATTTTCTGGAATTGTTATTATCTTGTTTACCACTAGCTTCTTGAAAGCTGATTCAAGTGGTTCTCCCAATGGGGTGTATTTCCTTCATGGTTTTGAAGTTGCTTGAGTATTCACTTGGTTGTTTGTAGAACTTGATCCAGAAAGAATTATTTTGGGTCTCACTGTGTTAGCATCAACAAAACCATCATTTACTATGTTCTTGTTCTTGTTCCAAAATCGTGGCTTGTCTTTTCCTTTAAAGTCCTCTTTGTTTTCTTTGAATATCTTAATGACTCTTTGCTCAATGAAGACCCTCTTTGTTGCTAAGCCTTTCTCAATGACGTCCTTGAAAGTGGACAAACAAGCTTTCCTCAAGTCATAACCAATTTCTCTGTTGACGATTTGTGTAAACATCTCTACCATTTTTTTTTGTGGAATTTCACAAGAGCATCTGCTGGATAAATTCCTCCATGTTTGTAAGAATGATGTAAATGAACCCCCATCCTTTTTCTTGGTGTTGCACAAAGTGGTAACTGATATGTCTATATCTATGCTATATGATAAATGTTGGATACAAGATTCTATGAGATCACCCCATGACTTAATTCCAGGTGGAGGTTGGGAGAACCATTCCATAGCTTGATCACCTAAGCTTTGTGGGAACAATCTCATCAAGTATGTTTCTTTTGCTGCTACCTCAATGCAAGCTGTGAAAAATTGTCTTATATGTGCCTTAGGGTCCCCTTTACCTTTGTACTTATCAAACTTAGGTATCATGAAATGTGTAGGAAAAGGAGGCATTGGAATGCTTTTGTCAAATGGATAGGGACATATGTTTCTCATTGTGTAAGTTGGCTTTGGTGTGTTAATGTCCTCCATTTTCTTTTCTAAGTACTTTATTTGTTGTTCCAAATTGCTCTTGGGTGGAGATCGACTTCTTGGACCATATCCCATGCCTGAGCCATCAGGTGGAGGAGGAGGATACTGCATATATGCATGGTATTGATCATAAACATGTTCATATGGAGGAGGTCTATAATGATACTGTGTATAGGAACCACCTAGTATAGAGTCATAATGAGGAATGGAATATCTTCTTTGTCCATGTATATCATATTCTACAGGCATGTCATGAGTTTGTTCTTGTGTAGTGCCCCCAAATTTGACACGGGGTTTTCTTGTGTCCAAATTTTGAGCATGCCTCTGGATATCCAATTGTTTTGGAGGTTGGTCCTTAGCATTGGTATGCAATTGAGTGTATTTATCTGCATAAGACTTCCATAATAGTCTGCGTAGATGGAGTTGTTCATGAGATGCTCTTTCATGAGTATCATAAGCTTGACCGTGTGTATTTGGAACCTTGGGTTTTTGAAACAAAGATGATGGTGACTCAGGTACGAAATGTGGTCCTCTAGTACCTCCACTATTAGGCCTCCTTTGATCCATGTTGAGTTGAGTTTCTTGCATAGGTTGATTTTCCACTATTTGAGACATGTCAAAATCATGAGGTATTTTAGCTCCACTTTGTACCATCACTTGTAAGATATATTGTCTATCTCTTCTCATGATCTCTTCAACCAATCTATTAAAATGGGGATCCCTGATAGAGTCTTCCACTTCTGCTGAATGTACTAAAATGTTGTCCACATTGTCATTGTGTGTATCATTGTTGTTTGTATTATCCAGGTTCTCAACATTCTGAATGTTTCTATAGATGTCCATGTCAGGTAATGTTGGTATGATCAGAATTAAAAAAGATTGTTGGCATACTCATAGCCACTCAGGTCTCTGGTAAGGCAACCTAATGCTCATAAGTTCAATGGTAACTATTTTGTTTGCAATAAATTTGGTCATATGGCTAGTCAATGTAGAAATAGAATGAATCAAAATGGTCCATCTTTCTCCGGTCATTGTTTCAATTGCAATAAGTGTGGTCATAAATCAAGTGAATGCAGAATTATGGCAAATAAATATTTCAATAGAAAGAATGTTAGATGCTATGCATGTGGTAGATTTGGCCATGTTGCTAACTAGTGGAGATCAAGGGAATTTTAGGCCTAGACAAGGAAATGTTGTGTTCTACAATTGCAACAAATCCAATCACATTGCAAGATTCTGCAAAAGCAGGAATGTGAGTAGGAAGGATCCGACAGACAAGAGTAAGAATGTGTAGAAAGATGATAAGGGAAAAGGAAAAATGATTGTGGGTGAGATCAGAGATTAGATGAAGAAGACATGAGTTAAGAAAATTGATTTAGATGTTAGAAACGAGTCTGCACCTAATTTCAATGCTGCAAATTCCTCTGAGAATTAGATTGAGGAGTCTGGCTTAAGGGGAGTTTACATGCAAATCCTTTTCTCCCCTTCCACAAGTGATATTGGAAGATTGGCAGATAGTCAGTAGTTGTATTCTGATAGTGCAGATCTTTTGGAAGGAGTTTTGAAAGAGTATGAGTGAATTTGAAGATCTGGAGAAGAATTCTTGAGAGATTGTCTGTGTATGCAGGGTATCCAGGATAATTAGGGAAAAGTGCATTTATTATACCAAAAAGTTAGATATGCAGATGATAAAAAGTGACTTAACTCTTTCATTTGTCACTTTTCATTTGAAGAGAAGAGTTTTGGAGCACTCTGCAAGTAAATTGTCAAGGAAGATCAAAGCAAATTTCCCAAGCGAAAACCTAATCCGGCAGTTGAGGTATTTATCAGTGAAAATTTTCAAGTTTGAAATATCTAAAATGGTTGCTTCCAGTATGGCGACTCCATTAGTTGTAGATATCATTAAGAGAGATCAGCCAAATTTCAAGAAAAACCCATTTATTTCTATCAAAGATGATCCGAAGAGTGCATTTTCATCGGTTCCATACGGTGTTCTGCATATCAAGGATATTAGGGTTTACACTCATTGCAACCTCAAGAAATTGGGAAGCTCGCATTTGTTGAATCTCTACAATAAGAATTCGTTTGATGGGAATTTCAAGCTAAAACCAGAATTCAAAGTGTTGGAGGAAAAGGGTTTTGGGCAGTTCGTCAATTTTTTTATGTTCAATGAAAACAAGTGGGTCTGGTATGTGCTCAGCAGAATGCATGATGAGTTTATGTAGTTGGATAAGCCATTCAAGATTACCAAGAAAGCCATTAGGGTCATAACTAGTATGTGCTTAGCCGATGATCTACCCTCATTAAAGTTCATGAAGAATCAAATTGTCATTGATGCAACTGGATCAAAATTCAACAAAAGAGCCATCACAATCAATGATATTCTGGAGTATGATGTTAGATTTGCTTCCATCGTGATTGGGTATAAGATCTATAGCTCTAGATGTGAGAATTATGTATCTGACACCGCCATATATGCAGCTTATGAGATGATCTGGGAGAACAAAAAGTATGACCTATGTAAGTTGCTCTGGAGTGAGTTGATGAAGAACTTGGCCAAGATCAAACAAGAAAAGAAACATTCATTCAAATATGGAACTTTGATTTTGTTCTTGTTTTTCTACTTCATGAATGAAGTTTTGGGAGTTGGTAAAGTATAATGGGCATATGGTAGACTTGTGGTGGAGAAGATCAGAGAACTATTATACAAGATTGGTGATGTTAAGGTCTAGAAGGACTCTCTTTGGGGTTACTTAAAAAAAAATTGGAACGAAATGCATGATAGGGAGAGGATCCCTAAGTCTATAGTTGAGAAGTATCAGGCCACAATTTGCTTCATGGTGGATATTGATCAATTCCTATTGGAGGTAGTGGAACCTAGAACATCTTGGATCATGCCCATGGGGTATGAAGTTGAAGAGGAAATTCTTGAGCTATATTATCAACATTTGTTAAGCAAGTCGATGGATACCTCTAACGAGAGATTTGGGACTTATGCTGAGAAGAGCTTGAAACTGCATAGTCAATTCAAGAAGCCTGAGTTGGTTTGGAAAGTAAGAAAGGAGGTAGAAGCATTTCCAGAGCATAGGGATCACAAAGGAGGTTGTTCGGGAAGAAAGGAAAAGCAACATACTATCTGCAGAGGAGACTGTTAAGGAAAAGAAGGCTAAACTGAAAGTCTCTTCTCCCAATCCAAAGCAAACAAGGAGCTCTACACCCTCCTCTGGTCTTCAGAAGGCTACAAGCTCTCCAAAACCTGAATCTAAATCATCAGGTGGTGAAGGGAAGATGAAGAAAGGAAAGAGAACAAGAGTTTATGTTGTTGCTCCTAATGGTGAGGAGACAAAATCCGATGAGGCAGTAAAGGAAATAAATCAAAAGGGCACTAAAGCTGCAAAGGTTCCTAAGGACAAGCCCTCCAGTGGAGAAAAGCAAGCAAGAAGCCAAAGACAGATTCCACCAAATCCAAAATGACAATTAAAGAGGTGGAAAAAATTGTCATAGTTCAAGGCAATCTCAAACCACTTTCTGAGTTTTATGACAAATTTGATGAAGCCAGTCAAAGAACTTTGGAAGAAGCCACTATAATATACTTGAATAAATTCAGTAAGGCTCTTATAGAAATAATGTCAAAATTCCCCAAGAGTCTTTATGATGTTTTAGAAATGAGAAGGGATAGTGCAAAAGTAGAAGAGGAAAGATTGAGAGAATATGTGCTAGTTCAACTATACCATGCTATAGTTGTGCAAGAAATTGACAAAATTATTAAAGAAGCCAAAAGTGAGTTAAGGAGAAAAAATAGAATCAATAAGCTAATGATTGGAAAATAAGATGAAGTCATGAAAGACACTGAGAAGATCTTAAGGTCTGTTTTTCTCAAAAACCAATATGAGGTTGTTCCTGAGAAAGCTCATGGTGATACTGGTAAGTCATCTATTCTGGAAGCTCAAGGTACTCAATCCCAAGGTGATTAGACTAAGGTAGATATTTCCTTTGTTCCAAAAGTGCTAGCAGTAGATTAAAAATTTGAACAAGTTGAGGTGAATGCTTCATCTTCTCTAGAAGCACCTAAAGATCAACAGGTTGAAGTAGATGTTCCTTTTGATCCGGTAAAAGGAGATTTGGATAAAGGAGGTGACAGTGGCAGTAGATGCAGTTGAGGATACTCAAAATCCTCCAAATCAATCTAAAGATGAGAAACCTATGGAGACTGAGACCTCTAAGGATGGTACAAAAAAGGTAGCAGAAGAGAAGAAAGTTGAGGTTAAAGTAGAACCTACTTTGGAATCAAGAGACATTGTAGGGGTAGTGAAAGATGAGCAGATTCTTGATGATCCAGAATTTGTCCAAGGTCCCATCAACCTTGCCTCTTTATCTCTCATCTAGAAGTTGCAATTAGCTTAATTTGCACAAGACAAGGCAAGTGAAGACCTGCTAAAGTCACACATTGAAGACAGTGAATTGCTCACTCTTGCATCCAGTGTTCTTGAGAAGATAATGCCCTCTTATGTCAAGGACAAATCTGATATTCCCTATGGCCAGCTAAAAGGTTTGATTAATTTGGTGAGCACCCATTTTGAGTCATTAGAGAAATCTATTGAGGACAAGGTTCGCAATGAATTTAATGCCAAGAGGCTTAGTACATTAAAGAGAATGATTGCAAATGATGGAATTGTGTTAGATACATGTGTCAAGAGCATTCAAGATGCAATATCTGAAGGTGGCAATATCTACAAATCATGTATATCGTTGTCAAATTTCACTAAGGATATTGAGAATCAGTCCAAGGAGCATGAAAAGCAATTAGCCAACATATCTTAGTCATTTGATCCTTTCGCAGTCTTTGTGGCCAATCAAGAAGCCCAAGTAATATCTTTACTTGACAAAATCAAGAGCTTAAGCCATGACAAGGAGAAGATTATTAGGAGATTTGGTGATCTTTGAAGTCACATCACTCCTAAGTTAGACACAATGCTTAGTGCATTGAAGGATGCTCAAGATTTTGTAGCCACAGGTGACCCCTCTGATCTCAAGTTAGCAGATGCACAAGCATACCTCTTCAGTGGCCTCGTATCAATTCTAGAGTGTCTCAAGAAGGGTTGGGACAGCCATTTGAGCTTTTTGAAAAATATTTTTGTAGATATCTTCAAGCTTATGTAAGTTAGTAAGGTTTGTGTGTACATATGCCACTGTATATAGAATTATGTGTAAATTTTTGGCATGCGGATCCCTACCTTTGTCATTGATGTCAAAGGGGAAGTGTAGGGTAGTGAAAAATGTTTCATTCATCTCAACGGGAGTTCTGGAGTTGTTGAAGTTTTGCAGTGTACATATGTTGGTACTGATTCTGACACTTTGTCATTTTTCACTAAGTGTTGCCATCAATACCAAAGGGGGAGATTGTTGGCAAGAGACATTGCACAGGTCATTCGAGGTTGTCATTGATGGCAACCCAAGTCAGTTACTCCATCCACAATGTGTGATATTATCCTACCGGAAGTTAGAATGAAGATTTGGTTGTCTGGTGAGATAGAGAAGAGCATCCGAAAGAGTGTAGTATTTTGGTTGGCATTTCATTTTTGTTGAATATTTTGTGTTGCGGAGCTAGAGGAAGATAGCTAGATGTCTGGAGTACCTTATTCTAGAATCTTAGCCTCCCGCGATGAGTGTCATGTGAGTTAGAAGATCGGATGTACAAGTTTTTGGGTTGAACGGTGTGGTATGAACGTCTTGGATAATTGACCATTGTGCGGAATTGTTGGAGTATTTTCGGTGATTGTTTTTGTGATCGAGGATGTGTAGTCAATATTTGGGAAGCATGTAGACAATTCTTTTTTGTGTGCATATGCATTAGAGTTCAGATTGAGGCGACTATATATACATGTTTCATTATTTATTTAGTGTTCTAGAAGCCAACATGTAGAAGACCTAATTTCATGTTGCAGATATATATGACTGGTGGATATGATCATTATGGATATCGGTGGGTGTGTGGAAAGTGTTTGTGATTGATTGTGCGCAGTTTCACATGTGCAAGTGAAGGATTTGTGCTCCAAAATATTGCAAAACAGTGGAGCAGAGCAGTGTGCGATTAAGTGTTTTGTGCTAAATCGATATTGTACTTTGGCATTTGTAGATGTTATTTTTCAGTTTAGACATTCCGATTATCTTTTGTAAAAGATATTGTAAGACAACGAGTCTTCTGAGGGTTGTAGCCCTTCTTATTTTGAGTTGTAAGCTCTAGGAAGTGTGCTTGAATGCATGTGCATTCCCTTGTAATCTTTATATTTGAATGCACTCATTTTGTGGGTCGCATCCCCGCCGTGGTTTTTCCCTTGACCGGGTTTTCCACGTATAAAATCTTGGTGTTATGGTTTTGTTGTTGATTGCTTTGTGTTTATGCATCTTTCTTTTATTCATTTGCATTAAACTTGGTTGAAAGAACAAGTTAATAAAGTTAAAAAATTTAGGAACACTGATTCTCCCCCTTTGCCCCCCTCTCAGTGTTCCTTGATTCCAACAAGAGGATTGTTTAGAAACCTCTCCCTTGGCTAAAAAGAAAAAATCCTCAAAATGAGCTACTTTGTGGAAAGTAGAAAAATCGAGCCATGAACATATTATTTGTCATGGTAGGAAGGGTTCAAAGAATGTTACTTCTTTGGATTCCATTCTACTAAAACCAAACTTTGCTAATAAAAAAATTAAAAGTAGGAATACAAATTGGTAATATTAATAATAGAAACTTATTATTATAATTATTAGACATAAATAGGTGGTTATAATTATTGTTATTAATAAGATACTTGAGTATAATCACCACCATTATTATAAATATTATAGTAGAGAACCAAAAAATATCATAAGGTGTATGATAGGAAAAAGAGATTTGTTCATTTTTGGGAAAACAAAAAAGTGGAAAAAAGAAATAGAGTTAAGGATAGGGTGATTTGAAAAAGAAATAGAAAATAGTTATAAGTTGCATGTTGAAAGAAAAAGTTGAAATTCACAAGACAAAAGAGAAAGATCCAACATATGAAGGAGAGTGGGAAGATGAATGAGTAGTCAAGAGGGAGTGGAGATATTGTGTTTGAGTGAATATGACATGTAGTGAAGGGAAAATGTTAAACTCTAGTTGTCAACTTGATATAGGTTAACATGGTGTCTGCCAGTTTTTACCACCTTTTTTAGAACTTTCTTGAAATAGTATTCTTTAGCAAGGACTTGAGTGCCAACCAAATGGATTTGGCTTTTAGTATCGGATGAGTACTTTTCCAAATACACCCAATCTTAAATGTTGACACAATGCTCATTAATCTTAATGTTAATTGAGAAACAAATTCATTCCAATGTAAGGTATACCACATTCAAGTATTTGATATTATGGAATAGAAAAAGAGGAAGGGGCGCTCTGCAACTAGGGCATGAACTTTGGAGGTGTCGCTAGTTGCAGGATGCCACCGCGTGCGAGGGCTCCCTGGCTTTGTTGGGCAGCCCTCAAGCATTTACTACATGTACTGCATTTAATGGAGCCTATCAAAAGCGAACGAAGCAACCCTAAACCAGCAATTCCTTCCTCTGAGAACGAGCAAGTGCGATGGAAAACTTTCATCCAGGCGGTGGAGGGCAAGCGGTTTCCATTCCCTGAAGATGCAAAGTTTGAAGCCGCTCACCAGCATGAAGATGAAGCCAATTTCGCGGGAACACAAGGTGAGGTCTCCCCCTCCAAGTGCATCATCATTAAACCTAATGGTTCAATGCTTTCTGCCATTTCTTCTGAGATTTCAAGGCTTAGGGATTCGACTATTTTTTTGCCGCCTTTGATGTAAATAATATACCATCTCGTCAATACATGAACAAATGGCTGCAAGATGTGTGGGTCAATAAACTAGGGTTTCATTTTTCATTTTATAAAATGATTCAAAAGGGTTTGCTTGTAAAAAATTTTAACAATAAAGAAAGCCAAAGCAAAATTGTAAATAAGCAATTATGGTCGGTAGGGAACTCGTCTTTTAGGGTTGTTCGTTGGGACCTTGAGGCTTAAAATGATGAAATTCTTGCCCTATCCTGCCCAAAATGGATAACCATTAAAAATATCCCCCAATTCCTCTGGTCTTGTATTGACAAAGTTGCGGAACCCTTGGGAAAAATTGTAAAAATTGATTCCTCCCCGTCGGTGCTCCCTCATCTTGATGCTAGACTACTCATTGCCCTTAAACCAGGTATGGTCTACCCTGCTGAAATTGCTATATGCCTAGACAATAAACATTCTATTGTCTGATTGAATATATGGGTGGAATTGATGCTTGTCATTATTGTAAGGTAAGTGGTCATTTTAGAAGTAAATGCCCTTTATTGGCAAACAAGCCTACCAGGGCTAAGACTCACTCTTTTGGCCCTCCCCCCCTTTGTATCTAGGTCTTCTCCCTCTGAACCTCCTTTGTCTTCCCCTTCTCATCTTCCTTCCTCGCCCCCCCTGCTCCCCCCCCCCCCCCCCCCCCCGCCTCTGCCCTCCCTGCTTCCCCACGACCTTCCCCCACCCTCCTCGGCCCCCTCGACGGCTAACTCCATCTTGAACTATAGCAATGCTATCAAGGAATCCCTCTTCGTCGCCCATCCTCCTCCCTTTAGCCCCTCTAAATTTGTTGGCACCCATGTTCTTCTCCCAACCCCGAGAACCTAGAATGCACAACAGTTGGTGATGGAAAATTTGAGAAAAGCAACCGAGGCTAGAAAAATTCTTGAGCAAAACCTTCTTAAACAGAAATTGGAAATTGAAACCTCTCAATGGCAGTTACCTGACCTTGAGGACATGGATAGGGGTGCTCCAACTATAGCAGATACCATTAGCAGGGCCTCGGTCCAGGACCCTGAATTGCCCACATGGAAGGATCTTACTTGACTCAATATTGATGAAACCCTTATCCCGGAAGGGGAAGTGGGAGGACCTACTATAGATGAGGTCCCAACAATCCCTTTAGATGCTTCCAGTATCTCAGAGGCCTCTAGAAGAGACCCTGCTAGTAATACCTGTAGACGTATAAAAATGACCATATTCCTAAATGAATATTTAATGTTCATTTTATTCTCATTCCTCTATTTAGTTAAATCTAATTTAATTAAATCACCCACATTCTTCTATTTAATTAAATAAATTATTCAATTTATTTATTTAAACTCTATAAGCCATTTTTATCATTTAATTGAATAAATCATTTTATTTAATTAAATCCCTTCTCTCTACTTTTTAATTAAATTTACATTTAATTAAATAGTTCACCCCAATTAAATAAATCTAGTTTATTTAAATTCACAACTTGCAACCAAATTGAAATAAAGCAATTTATTGTAATTAAATCCTATTATCCCCCATCCACTTGCATTTTCCTACATCTCCCACTTGCATCCTAACCCTCTTCCTAAATTCTTCTAGAATCCATTTAATCCTAATCAATTAACCCAAACCCGTCAATTATCCCCTTTCCCTAAATTTGAGGAGGTCACTTCTCAAATTTGGAGTAAAGTCTTCAAAAGGCATTAAAGCATTTATACCTTCAACAATCTAACTTGTTGAATACCCACAAATTTGGAAGGACTCTTACAAATTTGTCCCCAAAGTCTTCAAACCATTAATGGTTAACTAACCCTTAGTGGCATGGTTAGAGACTTTTTGCCTAACTTAACCTTCTTCTAACCCAGGGGTCTCATCAAGCATTTATTGCTTTGACCATGGTTATCCCTTTAACCTTTGCACAAGAGTTTATCCTTTGGGTAAAAGCTTTATCCAATGGATAACCTTAACCTAACCTTAACCCTTACCTTCTAAGGTAACCATGAGGTCTTCTCAAGCATTTAATGCTTCTTACCTCTCCTCTCAAGCAGTCTTATGTTGACAATTGTCACCATTTCATTGGTGGAAATTGTAAACATGGATTGATAACTTTCAATCCTGACCCTTGATTGGATCCTTCAATCTAGACCATCCATTGCCCTATTTCTTCTATAAATAGAGCTCTCTTTCCTCCATTTTAATAATCCAAGCTCTTAGTATCACACTTGTACTCAATTTTAGTATGCATCTAGCCTCTCTTTGTAATAGGAATTAACCTAATAAGCATTTTAGAGCATTTCTATTATCACTAGCTTAAACCATTAACTAGCATATCATGTTAGGATAGTATTTCTACTAACCTTGTCATCTTATAATCTAGTTTAAACTCATTTGTAGAATCATTCATAAATAGGATGCATTTCATGCTAATATCAATCTAAAGCATCCCTCATTCTTGCATTTGTCATCCCTAAGTCACTTTGCTCAGTGATCTAATAGCAAAGGCATTGGCTTGAGGGACCTTGTGAGATAGAGAACCATGGAACCTACCTTGGGAAGTTGAGTCATTCTTCATGACTCCATAACTTTCACCAAGAAGTCCTATGGATGTGTGGACAAAGCTCTTTGAACATCATTTTTCACATTTTGAGTTTCATAGCCCCGCTTTTCTCGCATACAGTACCTCTTGTACTTCTAGCACCCCTATTGTTTCCCTGAAGGCAGAGCAAATTGCCACTCAACGTGTGGAGATCAGCATGGTCCCCTTCACCCCTGGAAACACTAACTTTGCACAAGGACTGGTAGATACTCAGGAAGGATTTACTGTGGTTAAAAACATGAAAACTAGAAGGAAGAGATGTCCTAAGAACAGTAAAGATAGTGCTAATAGGAAGGAATCGTTTGGTCCTGAACAAATATCTGAGGCAAGGAAAAAGAGAGGTAGACCCTGCTCCTCTATTACATTTGATGCTACCAATATCACAAATAAAGAGGATTGGCCTAAATGTTTTGAGGGATTTAAATCCCAAACTGACCCTACCCAACTAAGTGAGTCATGTTGAAAACAATCTCTTGGAACATCAAGGGCCTTGAGGCCCCTGATTGGAAATATATCATAAAAAGATTTCTTAATGCACATAAGAATATGGATTGCCTCCTCTTAAAAGAGCTAAAAGTTGTGGGCTTCACCCTGCAAATCAGTGTTAAATGTATCTAGAGGGAGACTACTTCCTTTTATACTAACCATACCAAGGGTAAAGGAGGCACAACCATACTCCTTAGTCCTAATTGGGCTAGCAAAGTGGTTAACTGGGGGCAATCCCCTTGTGCTAGGGCTATATGGATTTCTATTCAACTGGAAAACCAGAAGTTTGGAATTTGTTTTGTATATGCCCCGAAGACTACAGGGAGAGGGGAGAACTGTGGAACTGGCTAGCAGGGCTAGAGGATATCCCTTGGATTATTGGGGGGGGCTTCAATATGGTTGAATCAGCCAATGACAAAAAAGGTGGTAACAAATTTGAATGAAAGGGAATGGAAAGACTACAATGGGACATAATGATTAATAAATTACACCTTATTGACCTTATTGTTGGAAGAAAAGACCAATTGAACATTGTATGGTTCACTTGGTGTAACTACCAACAACTAAATAAAAGGATCTACTGCAGACTGGATAAACTCTACCTCAATAAATGCCACTTTGATATTAACAAAGGCCCTAATGGAGATCATTACTTTGTCTCCCCATATACCCTATCAGATCACCACCCAATAATAATGGGAATTGACCTCTCTCTAGCTGGTCTCCCCACCTCCTCAAGACCCCCTTCCTTCAACCTCAACACTAGACTCCTTGAGGATGAGGACCTTTGCTCTGCCCTGGCCTTTATCAAAGTGTTTAACAAGAAGAATCAGAATCAGCTCTCTAAGATTAATGAATGGAATCTAAACATTAAAACTTGGACCACCCTTTGTCAAATAGTGGGGAAAAAGAAGGCCAAGGATGCCAGGAGGCTAGAAAGGTTGCTTCAGGAGGATCTATGTATAGCCAAAATAAATCTTCAAAACTCCCCTAATGATGAAAATCTTACTAACACTCTAGTGTCAATCAAGGACCACCTCAGGAAGATTCAAAACCAGAAAATTAGAGGGCTAAAAACCAGGACCAAATTAAATTGGTTGGACTCGAGAGACAAGGGGTTCAAATTCTTCTTCCAATTGCTCAAAGTAAAAGAGGAAAAAGAGAACATAAATGCTATATGGGATAACAACACTCATAACACAGACTCTTAGGGGATCCTAAACTGCTTCTCCCATTACTACCAAAAACTATTCACTTCAGATGAAATAAATGATGATTATAGGGCTGCTAGGGAGCTCAATAAGGAGTTGACCCCAAACAAACTTAATGCTGAGGACTATGAGTTGGTAGTGCAGCCTATCTCAAGGGAGGAAATTGTAAAGGCCATCTCCTCAATGGGAAATGACAAATCCCCTAGACCAGATGGCTTCCCGGTGGAATTTTATAAGAAAAACATTGAATGGATTGTAGGTGACCTCCATGACCTATATCTGGAGGCTATTAGCAAAGGATCCCTGGGCAAAGAAATCAATCAAGGTCTTATCAAGCTCATCCCTAAGGAGGGAGACAAGACTTTGATTAAGAACTAGAGGCCTATCACACTACTAAATGTATCTTATAGAATTCTGGCCAAAGTGGTAGCCAACAGGTTGATTAAAATTATGCCAAAAATAATCAGCCCCATCCAAACGGGCTTTGTTTAAGGCAGGTATATCCTTGAGAACTTGGTGACCTATTGGGAATCACTTGAGTGGGCTAAGGTCTCTAGTCAAAATGGGGCAATGCTCTTGATAGATTTCGAGAAGGCATATGATAGAATAGAGTGGAGATTCATAATTCAAATGTTAGTAAGTCTGGGCTTCCTGGAGTCATTCTGCAAGATTGTGCAAACACTACTATGCGATGTCAATGCTGTTGTTGATGTAAATGGAAACATATCTGGCAACATCACTCTTTCCAGGTCAATTAGACAGGGTTGTCCACTTGCCCTGGCCCTATTTGTTTTGGCTACTAATGTTATGCACTATGTTCTAAAGGACTACGGTTTATCCCCTAGGGTCAGAGGAATTTCCCTCCCTAATAAAGTAGAAATCATCAATGTTTAGTTTGTAGATGATATAGCTATTCGATTCACCCTGGATGAGGAAAACTTATCCTCTTTTCTTCATAACATTGAAATTTTTTGTAAAGCCTCAGGCAATAGAATTGCTCTCCATAAATCTACCTTGTTAGGCTGGACAAACTCCCCTCCTATCTGGATGTCTAAATTTGAACTGAAGTGGGGAGGACTGAACACTATCACCAGATACCTGGGTATTCCCTTCTCTGTTTCCCCGAATCTGAAAGAAATGTGGGAGTGGTTTAGGAATAAGGTGGATAAAAATCTCACTAAATGGAACCGGAACTTTCTGTCCCTAGTAGGTCGCTTCCAGGTCTATCAAAAAATATTATCCTCATATAACATATACTACTCTTCAACTTGGTTATTCAGAAACTAGCAATTCAATTACATACAAAAACAAATCATAAATTTCCTTTGGTCAGATGGGAAGGGTAACAGGAAATAGCATGCTGTCAAATGGGATTGGTGTGTCAGATCTAAGCTGCAGGGAGATATGGGCCTCAAAGATCTTAAATTCCAAGGAATTGCCCTAGCTACCAAATGGATTTGTAAAGCTCTTGATGGCCATGAACCTTGGAAAGTTCTTGTTAGACACAATATCCAGCATTCCACCCCAAAAATGGCAAAAAAATGGAAGAGCCTACCCATGGGAGACCTGATTGGTGGAAACTTTGAGGTCTCCCCTGCGGGATCAGAAGTCTTCAAGTCTATATGGAAGGCTTGGAACCATGTCAGAGAATTCATCAGCAATAGGAAAATTATTGATAATAAGGGTTCTCTCAACTTGGGAAGGTCTATATGGTGGAACACTCTTCACAATGGGAAACAATTGGCCTGTCTTCAAGGATGTTCTGCCCTAAAATGGCACAACCTAGGATTGGTCACTTTTGATCACATTCTGAAAGATGATACTCTGATCTCCTGGGAGGCTCTGAGCTCCAAATTTAGCCTTCCCATCTCCCAAGCCAGAACCTACAATGTCCTCAAAACTACACTAGCTCCCATCCTCTCCTCTCCTACCCCCTCCTCACTCTCCCCAACATCCTCCCTCTGCTGGACAGATGCCTCCCCCCTCTCGCTAATTAAGGCCAAAATGATTTACTCTACTCTTGCTGACTGTGTTGATATTCTTGCCCACCTTAACAACATCTGGAATCTCTCCTGGGACCCTAAAAAATGATATGTTAGTTTTTCGAGGTTCTGGTCTAACCCGATTGAGCCAAAAAAGAAATTTTTTGCTTGGAAACTCCTGCTCCATAAACTACCACTTAAAAATAGCAATGGTGACCCCCTACTATGTAAACTATGTCGAATCCTTGAAACTTTGCCTCATATTTTCTTTGAATGTCATTTTGCCAAAGAAATCTGGAATCTGTTTGGCATCTCAGTTAATAACAAATGTTTCTCTATTGAGGAGATGGTACTTGGTTATGTTAAAGGTGGCAAGAAATATGCTAATCTTTTTTGGTTTGTTCTCTCCTTGGAAATTCTTTGGATCATTTGGAAATCTAGGAATGATGATATGTTTATTAGAAAGGGTAGATACCTCACTAAGTCTCTTAGGAGACTCATTCGCTACCTTATTGTTGTGCACGTCATGGTGGTTCTACGACTGGACGAGGACAAATTTGATAGATGGTTGAAGAATGGAACAACTCTTGTATTCATTCGAAAGCTCTCCCATGGCTTCACCTGGGACCGTATGGGAAGCAACAAGACACGCTTTGAGCAGGGGCTGATGAGATTTATGCAGGAGATGGAGGCAAGACAGCAGAGAGAGGACTTTCTTGAGCTGGAATTGGAAGGTCTACCTTCCCACCCCTTCAGAGATCAGTTTGCTAAAGGAAATGTGTTGGTATGGTGAGAGGGGGAGCTACGTTGGACTGCATGGCTCCCCCCTGTGGGTGACAACAATGATCCTGAGTCTTCCTTTTTATTTAGCTAGTTGTCTATCCTCTATGCTTCATTTTGCTATGGCTCTCATCTTTTGTAATTTTGTATCTCAGTTGCATCCTATCTATATGACCTTATAACATGGCTCGTGATCTCGCCTGACATGCTTCTGTCTACACTCTGTGTTTTAACTCGTTAAGTTGGTTGTGTGTTCTCCAATCAAGACTTCTGATTTTTTGTAACTGATATTATATGATGCTTAATACGAAAGAAAGTATCTAATATTATAGATCCTAGAGACATGGCGTGGTATTTAGTTGAAGGGATAAGTATTCTTGTCATAGTATGTGGTTGAAGGCCATCCAATGCCCTTTTTGTAAAGAAATTTATAAATTTTAATAGAATTGCCTTCAATTTAAGGGATGGCAACAACATGAGTAATATGTGAGTCATATTCACTTCTGAGAGAAATACTTTGAGTTTTGGTAATTGCCTCTATGTTTAAATTTTATAAAATCGTTCCACCAACATTATTTAGTATTGTTTACATAATTTTTCCACTGTCTAGGTTTTAGGGGGAATGAATTGAAGGTTACCTCTTCAAATGCTTCATGGAATTTTTAACAACTAATGAGTTATTTATTAGTGTCAACAATGGGTCTTAAAGGAATGCCAATTGTGTGAATTTTAAGAGCATCATAAATGCGTGGGTGATTTCGTTTTAGGAATGAGACCTTTGTTAGTGTTGTCATGTATAATGAGGATTAACTAATGGATATTTTTTTCTTTTGTTATGATCTTGGATATAGGTTTATGGTCCAATATTTTATAATTGCCACTATTATTTAGGCAATATAACATTTTGGAGTCATATTCTTGTTTGCTTTTCTTTGAGAATAATAATATCTTAATTTCTAATTAATCTCTTGAAGGGAACCAATTTAACTCTAGTTATTACATTTTAAGGAGGTTAGCATGTTTCAAGACAACTACACAATCTTGTTTGATCTCTTTTATCTTATCAAATCAAGATCTAACGACTTTTTTATTTTAATTATGAAATCCACTCAAAATATGAGAATATGAATGATAGCAAAGTCTAGATTCCTTTTAAGAAAATTAAAGGAAAAAAAGTATAAATAGAGAAATTAGAAAGGTTAGTGGGAAGCTTGTTTTTCCAATCAATGATATTTCTATTATAAGATATCCTACTATGTATAATTTATAGTTGAAAACTTCCTTGCAATTCCAATGGCCTCTTTATTGGGGGATACCAAGTTAGCAAGGTGGAATAAAAGTTATTGACCACATCAATCAAGACTATTCTTAAACAAGATTCAATTCAAGAATAAATGATCTTGACCAATGTAAAAGTAGGGCATCTATTTATCATATTTTGATTGTGAATTAATAAAACTATAAATCTTGACCAATAAAAGTAAGGTATCTATTAATCAATATTTTGATTGTGAGTTAAAACTAATATTTAACTAAAGTAACCAATATGTGGGCATAGGCATGCAATCACAATTGCCCAATATGATGGCATAGGAATCCACCAAGTCAACAAGACTCTCACAGGGAAGAACAGATTTAGGGGCAAATGGTACAAGGGGGGATTCTATGAATCTGCCCTGTGGGTATTTTACAAATGCCATGGACAGAGTCAACAAGAGTAGGTGGTGAAAGAGAGTGCGGCGTGTTGTCCCAGTAAGGAAAGAGACTAGTTTGGTAGGAGAGGGAGTTAGTCAGAAATGTGAATGGACAAACAAGACATTTATGGCCAGTAAAACTTACCCGAAACTGTAGGAGGAGGGCCCTAGTCCTTGTGAAGCTTGCTGTCATTGGGCATGGTTTGAGATGGAATGCGGGTAAGAGTAGTTGTAATCATCTGTGACTTAAGGTCCGCCGTAAAAGAGAGAATTTTGGCAGCCCAACAGACCCAAATGGGTTGGGCAATCAGCAGGGACGTGAGTTTGCATGGCGATCATCCCAATTCAAAGAAACGGGACCGAGAGATGCTTGAAAAGAGTAGAGGATCGAATGCTTCTTGATCATATTTATTAATTAATTGAAAAATTAGAATATAGCGTTCTTATGTGAGTTTTACAAGTTCAATTTGATGATTTGGTAATTTGATGATTTGGTGAGTGAGGATATAGAAGTTGCATACAGAATGCCCTTCTTTCCCTGCACAGCACCGCAGTATAGTACTTACTAATGAATGTCTGAATTATTGTCTTCGAATAAAGGAGGCCCACCGCCCATCCCTCCCTTCCAACTCGTCACACCATGAACTATGGCCGCAACTATCACACGATCCAACTGCACACAATGATGATGATGATGATATTTCTTTATTTATATGTCCGCTACCCTGTAGGCTCCTTCAGTGGTCCAACAGCTACAAAGTTTGGGGGTCGTTCATTATTTTCTTTAGGAAATGGAAAGAATAGTGGCGAAATACTTCTCTTGTTTGTCTGTCTTTATAATGGGTGTTACTGAGTGTCCATATTATCTTAGAGACGTGCAAGATGTTTGAAACGTTTATAGTCATTAGATGGAAAAGTAACAAAAATTTCATAGCTCAATTTGATGATTGATAGTTGATATTATCTTAGAGACGTGCAAGACGTTTGAAAC
The DNA here is from genome assembly GCF_030272615.1 of Cryptomeria japonica. Classification (NCBI taxonomy): domain Eukaryota; kingdom Viridiplantae; phylum Streptophyta; class Pinopsida; order Cupressales; family Cupressaceae; genus Cryptomeria; species Cryptomeria japonica. The sequence goes on from NC_081412.1 coordinate 256,809,237, forward strand.
GTTTATAGCCGTTAGATGGAAAAGCAACAAAAATCACGGAGCTCAATTTGATGATCGATGGTTGATATCATCTTTGAGACGTGCAAGACGTTTAAAACGTTTATAGCCATTAGAAAAGCAACAAAAATTCCATTGACTATGCCTTTGGCAAGAAACTTTGTGTAAGTTCATTTATCTAATTATACATAAAAACTGTTTTGTTTTATTTTATGCAATTTTTTCATAGACATGTAAAATCTATAATTTTTTGTTGATTTTTTTATAAAAACAATTTCATTTTGTAAAATAGATTTTTTTTAAATAGATACATGAAATCCTTTTTATTAAACGGGATTTTCTAAATGAAATAGAATGTTTTTTATTTTATATATATATATATATATATATATATATATATATATATATATATATATATATATATATATATATATATATATATATATATATATTTGTTATTTGATTATTTAATTTTATTTAATTTTCTAATCTTTTAAAAATTCTACTATGAAATGATTTGCAAGAAAGTTACTTTGAAATCTAGAATTTAGTCTTTAATTTATTCTAAAATCATAATTAGACATTGTTGATTTATTTTTAAATTTAATTTATTTGTATAAAAATTACAATTTATTATAGGTTTAGAATTAATTTTAAGCTTTCAAAATATTGTAGTGATTTGATTAATAATTTTAATCCAATAATACTTAACCTCACATAGAAATAGAATTGCAATTAAAAATATTTAATTTTCAAACAAAAAATTATTATTAATGCCAAATTTATAAATTGATATTAAAAGATTAATAATTCTAATCATAACCCTTATAGTACTTAATTATGGTTTAATTCTAGTCCAAGGTGCACACAAGAGGCAATTATAGTTAAGTTATTAGACACAATACAATATTTGAAGATTTGATCTAAATAATGCGAGAACATGCCCTAACTAACTACATAATGCATCATTCAAGATATGATAAATCTTAGGGTTATGAATTGGATTGTGATTCAAATAATGTTAATGTTGTTTGTAATCTATTAATTATATTTTTTAGGTACATATTTATATAATATTTTAAGTCTAATAAAAAAAAAAATTAAGTTTAATATGTTATCTAATTATTTTTCAATTTAAAATATTTATTATTGATTATAATTTTTTTTAAATTATTATCTTTATTAATATTTGTATTGTCATATATTTTGACTTTGCATTTAGTTTATTCTATTTTAATTTTTAATTTAGATGTAAGTTTAAAATTTATTTTGAATTATTTGTCTTCTTATGAAATCACAAATAATAATTAAAAGTTATTAGAATAAAAATAATTAATAATTATTTATCTTATTAAAATTTTAATTTATTGTAGAACAGTTATATTTTAAATTTTTATTTTAATCTATATAATACAATTAATTTATCTCTCCATCTCTCTATCTTCCCCTCTCCCTCTTCCTCTCCATTTCCACAACTCTCTCCCTCTCTATTAGTCCCTCTTTCTATCTTTATCTCTTCCTCTCTCCCTCTCTCTCCATCTATCAATGTCACTCCCTCTTTTTATATCTCTTTATTTATTCTATCATTTGTCTATCTCTCTCTTTCTTGCTCACACACTCCTTGTTACTCCTCCCCACCTCTATCTCAACATGTCTCACATTTTCACACACACTCCTTGTTTCTCACTCCCTATCTCTATCTCTATATCTATCTATATCTCTATCTCTATCTCTCTCTTTATTACCTCCTTTATCTCTCCCATGCTCCTTCTAGCTACATCTTCCCATCTATCCCTCTCCCTCTCTATCTACATCTCATTATCTCTATATCTCTTTTATTAACTCCATCTCTCCTAGACTCTCTCTATATATCCTTCTACCTCTCTCTACATATGACTTCTAGTAGATTTATCTTTCGTTGTCTCCATCTCCCCCCTCTCATTGTCTCCCTCTTTCTATCTCTATTTCTCCTTCTCCCTCTTCCTCTCTCCTTCCATCTTTCCCATATATATATATATATATATATATATATATATATATCCCCCCTCTCTCTCACCCTCAATATTTTCCGAGTCATATTTGTTTCTCAATCTTTCCTTTCTATCGCTATCTCTCCCTTTCTTTATCCTTGTTTCTCCCTCTCTCCCTCCCTTGCTATCACTCACTCCTTTTATATCTCTCTACTTCTCTCTCCTCTCTATTTCTCTCTTTTCTACTCCCTCCCTCTATCTCCCCCTCTCATTGTCTCCCTCTTTCTATCTCTATTTCTCTCACTCTCTCTTCCTCTCTCTTTTCATCTCTCCCATTCTATATATTTCTCTCTCTCACCCTCAATATTTTCCAAGCTCTCTCTCTCTCTCTCTCTCTCTCTCTCTCTCTCTCTCTCTCTCTCTCTCTCTCTCTCTCTCTCTCTCTCTCTCTCTCTCTCTCTCTCTCTCTCTCTCTCACTCATTTTACATCTCTCTACTCTCTCCTCTCTATTTATCTCCTTTCCTCTCCCTCCCTCTCCACCTATATCTCTTCACCTATTGCAAGTATAACATGATCTTGTTGACCTAACAGAACCTAGTTATCTTCTTGATTCAGTGTTTTGTTTTAGTCATTTTTTGATCCCTTTAAGAAGATGCATAGTTGATTTTAAGCTATCACTTCTAGATTCAAACCTTAGATGCACTCACAACATCATTTTTTAAATAGCCTACCAATTGATCCTACACACTAAATAGTTATATGCAAAATACACCAATTTTTTTCCTAATTGATCTTCGACACTTCTTTTGTGTACCTATTACACACCAAAGTGTAATTGCTAGTTATTTTTATTTTCAATTAAAAATATGATCAAAAGTGCATTCTAGTCCCTATATAGATGTTGTGATAAACTTGAAGTGATATGCGGTTTGATTTGTCAATCTTTCTCTTTTGGTATATTCACAATTTCTCTTGTGACCTCTTGCTCTTTCATTTGACAAGGTGTCCAAACTATCCAAATTTAAACTAGTATGTTGCAGTCAACGTGTTGGCACTTTATGTTGGGTTGTCTTATAGTTTACATTCGAGGTGGCTACTAGAAAAATGGAAGAGTTTAAACTAGTATGAAACTTTGCTTTTCAAAAAATATTTTTAAACATATTTTCCTCTTCAATGTCAATAGATTTCCACAATCCATTAGTCTGTGTGTAATGCTTTTGGATTTGATTGTGTGAGTTTTTTTGCATCAACGTTTCAAATCACACTTTATGATCCATCATCAAGATGAAGAGAACTTTGTGTAATTTTTTTTTTTTCTTCTCCTTGTGCTCTTCATCCTAATGATGGATCACAGAGTGTGATCTGAAACGTTGATGCAAAAAAACTCACACAATCAAATCCAGAAGCATTACACACATTTTTTCCTCTTACTAAAACATGATTTAAAATGCTTTTGAAAATACTATTTATTTATTTTTCAACATTCATTTTCATCATTTTCTTGTGTTTTACACTATGACAAAAGAAACAAAATATATTCCATCTTAAATTAGAAAATATCAAAATTGTAAATTTTATTTTAAATTACATATTCATATAATTTGGATAATATTTTTTATATATATTTTTAATAATTTTAATTGTTCAAGTCAATTACATAATTTTTAATTTAAAAGATATATTTATTTTTGTTTAATAAAAGTTAGTATTAGAAATGTGTGTGTTTTGTTTGTTACTATAATAGTTAAATTTATAATTATAATATAATAATTTTTTAATTGTAATTGTATACACCTAAAAATGGTTTGGAAATAATTGAATAAATACACATTTATTTAATTAATATATCCTTCCCTAATTGATTAAATATGGAAGTGATTTAATTAATTCCCCTTTAATTCGTCTACTTGTGAATAAATCTAAGGATGTATTCACATAGTTCACTCATCAATCCCCCTTCGATTAATTAATCTAAATTAATTAATTCCCCCCATCAAATTCAATTCTTCTAATTCCCATAATTAAATAAACAAATTAAATCAATTTGTTGAATTTAATTATCCATTGGCATTTAATTTGAATTTTAAATTCAAATGAGCACATGGCTCCTAACTTTTAACCACCTTCTAACCTAACCCATTCAGTCTAATCCTGGGTCTAACTAACCCTATCCCTTCTTGCACATCCTAACCTCCTTATCCTAACCTCCTGTGGGTTGGATATTCCCTCTTGGATACACATGGCACCTTTGCCACATGTCTTCTCCCCTTTGACACTTGCCCTCTCATGAGCAATTTGTTGGAGATTATTGGACACTTGTCACCACAAGGATGACATGTGGCTCTCCTTCCAACCTCTTCTCTAACTTCCCCAATCTCAACCCTTGATATCTCCAAATCAAATCCTGATCGTCGATTCCTACCACCTCGGCCTGAGCCTAGGAATTTCTATAAATATCCCTCGTTTTGGAGCAATAACGATCCCTTGCATTCTAGCTTTTTGTATTGTTATTATAGTCAATTACATCTCTTGAGCACTTTAGCATAGTTGATAATTAGACCAATTTTAGCATGTTTAGCATAGTTTTCATAATCATGATAATCTAGCATCTCTTTGAGCATTTTTAGCATAATCATGTTAGTTTTAATATTGCATCAAATCATCCTAGTCTTGAGCATTTGCATAATCATGATCACATAGCTACTCAACTTTTGAGTTGTCACTTTGGAGGTCATTGCTTGCTAAGAGCCACCTACATATCACCTTTAAGGTCCTCAAAAATAGAGGAGGATGGGACATCTTAAAGGAAGTCTTGGTTTGCATTTATTTAGTCTTTTATATGCTTCCTAGTTTGTATTGTTGTCTCGTCTATGTGTTTGTTTATTATTGACACTATTTTTAGCAGCACGATAATAGTTTTCTCACACACATGTTTTGTTGGCTTGTTATTATAGTAGTTAATTTTTTTAATTATAATAGATTATTAGATATAAATTGAATTGGGGTCTATTTTTATTACAATTTTTAAGGGATTTCAATATCTATTTGTATCTATTACCTTTTATCATGTTTGCTCCTATACACCTCTCTTTCTATAATTCAATTGAGGTCTATTTTTTTTTTTTTTAAAGGATTTCAATATCTATTTGTATCTAATACCTTTTATCCTATTTGCTCCTATACACCTCTCTGTCTATAATTCTTGTGATATATATATATATATATATATATATATATATATATATATATATATATATATATATATATATATATATATATATATATATATATATATATATATATATATATATATATATCATGTCTCTCCATCCATAAATTTATAATAGAACTATCTATCACAATTTTTCCTATCTACTTTACTTGTTGCATTTTTTAACATTGTCTACCTTTTGACTTGTTTGCTAATATATACCTCTCCATCGATAAATATTTTTTTGAGCTATTCAACACTTGCTAAGAAAAATAATGCCTTATCTTCTAGCATTAACTACTCCATCATTGTCATAAATTTTACCATCTACTTCACTTTCTACGCCTTTCGACACTATCTAGCCACATCAATACCACATCCTCCACCACAATTTAGCTCCATTCTACCTACAATCCTAATGGGGCTACTACTCAATACTCCTTAGATTCTAATATGTCTAGGTTGGAGAGAGTTGAATCTTGGTCATTGTTATGAAAGCCAAATGATCCAACCACTTGACCACATATTATCAACACTTTCACGTATAAGTCAATAATTATTCAAAATAAATGGTACAATATATAAAGAATAATATATTGAGTCATTTAATTAGTTTGTAAAAGAAAATACTTATAACCTTCTTAAGTCTAAATTTTTTAATCTTGATTTTTTTCATAAGAAATAATTTTTTTTATCAAACCAAATTATAACAAATATGGATCAATAAGGGTTAGAAATGGTGGCATGTGTTGTTAATAGAGATGAAAGAAATGATAAATAGAAAATAATAATTATGAAAGGAAAGATTATTTTACTCTTAAGCAAAGGTGGCGGTGGAAGTTTACTTTTGTGGATATGAGGTGATCAATAGAAACAATTGCAATGCATGTGGATAATTGTGTTGATGACATATGTCATTCTTGATAGTTGTTCAATTTGGGAAAGAAAAAAAGCTTGAGAATCATAAAGGGAAAGAAAGAAGAATAGGAAGCAATAGAATATGCACATCTTTCGTGAGGAAAGGATCATCAATTTTATGGTGTATGTGGAGAAAGAAATAAAAACCTAGGGCTTAGGCATTAGGTGGTGAGGATCTAAAATCTTGCTAAAGACATGGTGTAAGGACCTCCATTTAGTTAAAATATTAAATTACATAATTACACTTAATATCACATATAATTAAAAATAAATTGACATGACTTGATCAAATATATATTAAAACAGGGACATAAAATTAAATTTTGACATATTGTCAAAGTACATGAACCAAGATATAGTCAAACATGAGGAAATTATTTCACTATAAGGTTGATTACAATAATACATAACGTACATAGCTGATGATAATCCTAATATGATATTCCAATATTGATCCCCCACGAGCACACCATGGGCGAGAACATTGCCAGAGCGCTTTTCCACCCAACCACGAAGCAATTATGCTTCCTCAAAGCTCTTCATGACACGAAGAACCACCGACCCTGCACGAGGTCATCTAACAACTCAAAACTCACAGGGTGATGGAATCTAGTGTAACCTAGTGTATCTACATTCTAAGATACTAATGTACCAAAACTATGATATGGAAGAGAGTGCAAAACATAGTGAATCAATTAGTAAGCATATGCTAAGAGATCAAATGCAATCACATGATTACACACATGGCATCAATCACATTTGACTTTCATTTTTCATTTCTCTCAATTTCTCACAACATGAACATCAATTCCTTGGGTACCCAAGAAAGCATGGATCAATCATCCAAATCAATATAAGTCAAACATTTAAAACAATACCAAACCAACTCTAACATGCCAATTTTACATTCTTCTTTGAGTTTAATCATCCAACACATTGCCACATTCATATTCCAAACATGCATGAGAGAGATAGAGAGAGCATAAAAGCTTGAGGAAGCATGTATAAGCATATAAAACCATAGGTAAGCATTAATCATTATGAAATAACTTGGGACCATGCAAGATTAAATTACTAATTCATTCTCAACTCCTCATGGGTCAATAATAGAAAACTACTTGACAAGATAAAGATGTCCAATTATATCAAATTGAAACTATATGCTTAAGGTACATGAATTACACATCATTTTACTAAACTTGATTAACCCCTTTCACTTGATTATAAGTTTATCTTAGCATGACCATAACTGAATAAAGACAAACTCAAATCAAGCCAAATAAAAGAATTTATAATATAAATCCACATTAAACTACGACATCATAACACTTAAATTACACTTTTTGAATAAAACCAATCAAAGAGGCCACCCTCCATTGATGGACCTCAAAAAGATTAAAAATCCAAAATACTCAAAGCCAAATCTAAGAGAACCCATTGATCTCCATGCAACCAACAACACAAAAAAGCATTCAAAATTCCCTTCCCATAATCCAATGAAAGTTTAGCAACATTTCCCCATATGAATCCGTGTGTAGTGTCCCTCCTAGACTTGTATTTTGATTTGCATACTGATAGACTTATTTAGACTTATGATGGTTATTTGGATGGATGTTTTTGACTCTTCTGCTATTTTGAGATGGTATTTGTGATCCTAGGACCTTATGTGGACTCATGGTATTTGTGATGACTCTTTATGATTGGTTACTTTTATGATCGATGATGTGAGACTTATTATATGATATTTGATTCTTGTGGATGTTGATTTTGTATCTCCAAGATGGATGGATTTATATGATTCATGAATTCACATATGATTATCATTTATATGTATTATGAGATTGATGATGATACTAACCCTACTTTGTGGTAATGATTCTATGCATTGTTTTTATATTGTATTGTGTGACTATCTTCGTGAGTAGAGACGATGTCATATCACTCATTGTGAGCGAGATATGGCATCGTGATTCTCTATCACATGCCTGTTTAATATGATGTATATGTATCGTATATGTTGTGTTTAGTCTTTGATGCAGGTTTGCAGGTACTGAACATCAACTCCACCTGGCTTCACAGGTCTGAGCGTGTCCTATCCCAATAGCAAGTTGTCAGAGATGACATAGTTTCCCTCATACACTCTTGGTCTAAGATGTATACCTTGTTAGTTTATCTTGATGTCTTTTGCTTGGTTGATTCCCCTTTAGGGTCAACTAAGAGATGTGGTGTATTGGTTAAGTCTCTTCTACCTTGTTTCATAGGTCATGAGGTCAAATCTCTCTGGCTTCTTATTTTGATCAGTCATGGCTTGATTATTGGCTTTATTGCATGATCAGATTATTTATTTTAATTAAGTAATTAATTTATTTTATTTTATTTATTGATATATAATTGAGCTTTATTTATTGTTTAAATATTTAATTTGTTTAATTTATTGTTGAGATGACTTTTATTTATTTATTGTCTTTTAATTTAATTATTTATTTGAGTTCTATTTATTGTACTTTATTTTATTTTATTTTATTTTTTTTATTTATTAGTGTTGATATTAATTATGATAATTAATTATAAATCATTATGTGGTAATTATTTAATAAGGGATGGGTAAATAATATTATTTTTACCTACCGTCTAATTTTGCGGAAATATTTGTATTTCCCAATTAATTATCATATATGTACTAAGTAATTGAATTTGATTTATTTCTACCTACCTTTATTTTTTATTGGTCGACTTGATTGGGTAGGTAAGAAATTGTTGGAATAAAATGAATCCAAGAACACTGAGAGGGGGGGTGAATCAGTGTTAAAATGCATCTGCAATGCCAAAAAGAGTTCTGGTTATAGCTCTGCTCTATATCGATTCATAAACCTTGAACCCTTTTACCCATATCTCCTTTCCTCCAAGAATGCTTTACAAACCATCTACTGATAATTGCATGATATTACTTTCGTATACAAATGACCTACATACATATCCTTTACAACACTTTATTCTACTACCTTGTCATATATCAAAATGACCTAACACACTAACTCATATACCCTTTACAAACAATATGCCTTATTTCAGATTACAATACAAAAGATATTCAATGTAGGCTCTATACAATAGTTACAAAAAAACCTTTTGAATCCCAAACTGATGTTGGCTTCACTGAAGTGTTGGATGTTGGTGTTGGTGTCGATGATGACCCTAAATAATCCAATGTCGGTATCTATCGGTGTATGCCTCCAATGTCGGTATCTATCGGTGTATTCCTTCTATAGAATCTTGTTGCCATCAATGACAACATATGAATCCAATGAGTGTCAATTGACAACAATCTCCCCCTTTGGCATTGATGGCAACACTCATGTGAAAAATGGATTCCCTTTCGATTCAACTGAAACAGGCTCCCCCTGAGCTGATTGACTATGTTTGTAATATAATCTTTGTCTGATATCCTCTCCCTAGGATTATATACATATACATAATTTTCCACATACATATACTCCCCCTTTGGCATCAATGGCAAAGACCGGTGAAAGAATTGAAAGAATAATTACATATTACTTTACCAGAACTTGACCAATTTCAAGATTTCCAAATAAGCTTTCTCTAGTAACTGTATATAGGTATCCCAACTGATTTTCAGTGTTCAAAATATGGATATAAGTCCACTCAGTAAATGTGCTAGTGTTTCTTTCTCAGTGACTTTTTCCAGTGTGGGCTTCGCAAGCATATCCATGCATTCCCTCTTATGTACACCAAGTGAATCCAATCTTGGACTCACCAAACCTCTGAGACTTCTTGCTCTCAGAATAGTCTTGTCTCTTTCCTTTTCAAAAGAAAAAAATTGGTTCGCCAAAGTCAAAATTTGTCCATCAATGGATGTTGTAAGTGAAGTTAGTCCATCAAAAGAATTTGCAATATTAGAAATCTTTTCTTGTAACTCCTTTATCCTCTTATCTACATTTGTTGTAAGAATCTCTATATTACAACAGACCCTGTAGATATTAGTACATTGTTTCAAAGAATTTTCAATAAGTATAAGTTTCTCTTCAACCTTCCTCTTTTTTGTCTCAATAATCTGGTCAAAAGCAGCTTTCTTAGCCAAAGTAAATCTTTCAAGTGCTTGCCGGTCGAAAATTTGTTGTAATAATTGAAAGTTTTTAGATATGTGTTATGTCAATACCTTAAGCTTGCCGGAAGGGATTGCTTCATTTTCAATCATACAATTAGGAATCAATCTGTGCAAAACTGTTATTGACTGATCTATTATTCCTTTGTTTGCAAATTCCTCCTTCATTAGCTTTTGAGCAGCCATCATCATTAGCTATGGAACTCATCTCTGTGATTGATTTCTTCTCAACTTGAGAAGTGTCAATTGCCAAAAGTTTTGTTGGGGAATCAACTGTCAGTTCAGTCTCCTTTTCCTTTTCTATCTTCTCCTTATCCTCTCTTGGTGTATCCCTTATCTCAGCCTCTTTTGCACTAGTGGCTTCACCACTTGGTGCAGTATTTGTTACTGTCGGTGGAGCATTATCCACAATGTTATATGTATCATGTACATTACCTTGCTCAACCTATACAAATGTTATCTCTGCCAATTTAGTCTGTACACTCTTATCAATTTTAGGTTTATCTACCGATTCATTCAAAATTTGATCTGTACTTCCCAAAATTCCTTTCCCTTTAGATTTGTCTGGAATGGTAGGAGTTGTTGCCTTAGCAAATTCTTTTTGAGAAGTAAGGAAATCAAGATTCTTTTGGAAGAATTTAGCCTAACCATCTTTGGTCTCATTTATTATGTCATTGACTCTACCCATCATTAAGCTTATTTGTTGGGGTTTGCTGCTAAAGATTGTTCTATTTGCAACTTCTATACATCTTTTCATTTCCTCGTTATTTATAGAACCACAAACGCCCAAAAGTTCAACTTCTTTAATATCTTTGTCCCTCTTGATTGCATCTAATCTCCTTGCATCTAACTTATTATAAAATGATAAAAGAATCTCCTTCAAAATCTCTACCAAAGCCTTCTTATATATGTCTAAATGTAACAAAATTGCTTTTTCTATTTCATTTTGTTCATTGTCATCTAAATGCTCATATGAATTTGACACATTCTTCAAAATTCCATCTTTTGTTACCTCATCTATTAATTATGCACAAGTCATATTACCAGATTTAGTTGCTTCATCACTCTTACTCTTGTTCTTGTTGGGGGTTATAGGAGCGGATGGAGCAGGCTTCTTCTTCTGAGTAGGTTTCCTTGCCGAAGGTGTGGATGTTGTTGTCACCTTTATTACTAGCTTCCTCCTTAGTTCCACCATCTTCTCTTCTACCAGAGGCTTGTCAACTTGCTTCCTCTGTACCCTTTTGAATGCAAGAGGTTGATTATCCTCTGGATTAGAGTCAAAAGTGATAGAAGATATGAAAGTTGCTGGCCTCTTTACCTCAGGAGCACTTTTCACTATAGTTGTTGCAGCTGCCATTGCGGTTGATCTACTGGTTTAGATCCAGAATCTAGTTCTATATCTATCCTGTGAATTACATTCTGAACGAAGGCGGACATTTTGTCTATTTTCTTTCCCCTCCTTTTCTTGTTGAAACCAATTTTAACTTCAAGAACCTTCTCCTCCACAGTACCAAAGTGTTCAGCCTTATCATCCAAAGGAGCATCAATCAGTATTATAGCATATAGTTCCATAATGTTTTCATCAACTTCATATCCCAATTCAGTGACCCATATTATTATAGGTTCCACTGCTTCCATGAGGGTCTCATCTATTTTCACCATGAAGCAGATATCAGTGGAGTATTTCTCCACAATGTGTTTGGAGTTTCTCTCCCTCAGTCTCATGTTCTCTTGAAAAGTTTTAAAGAAGCCCCAAAGCTTCTCATACCTCTTGCTACCAAGATCGGTGATTCCATCATTAATCTACATACCTACCGGTATGTCATGAGCCCAACGTTTCTTTCCCAAACTCGGTAGCTCATTCATGAAATATAACATCAAGCAGACAATAAGATTGCCAAACCAAAAAGTTCCTTTCTTAACACCTTTGATTTTGTCAAGATTTAACATTAATTCACTTCTTAACCATTCACACAAATCATACTTTCCATTATTCTTTATCATTTGATATGCAGCATGGATATAGGAACTGATAACAGAGTTCAATCGACTTGTTTGTGTTACCTTGTAGCCGATGATCATGCTGGCAAATTTCACATTTGTATCTTTGATGGTGCTGACCCTCATCGGCCTTCCATCATGGGTTGCATCGATGAGCTTTTCAACCTCAATGTTGGAGATCTTCTTCCCTGGTTCCTGTCCAACTTTGGGTAAGTCAGTGACCACCTGAATTTCTTCTTTGGTGATCATGTGAGGTCAGTTCAACCAGATGAATTCATTATGGACCCTTCTCAGAACATATCTAATCATTTCATCCTTTAATTCTGATATATACAGGATTCTGGTTAACCCTAGGTCTTCAATGATTTGATATTCTGGCTTGATTAGTTCAAAGCTGCTTAGTATCATAGATTGATACATTCCCTTGATTTCCTCAGTGCCTAAATCCTCCAAGGTGGATTGAATATAAGCCTTGACATCTTCCACATAAACTACGCCATCGGGAACCCTTGAAAATGCGCCAGTAGAGTCTTCCTTCATTGCAATTTGAGGAAATTCCTTGAAAACAAGTCTAAGACTATCCTTAACCTCAAAAATAGTGGGGTTCGCAATGAAAGTAGGAGAATATGATGATCTGAATGTCATTTCAAATAAATACCTAGATAACGATTGTCGGTTTAAAGATCTTGATCACTTCTCAAATAACTGTTGAAAATCCTTTCAGAATGCCTTTGCTCGCTCTTGATCGCCTGTGATTCGCCTTTGCTTCGCTCTAGTTTTCTCGAGTGCTGGGTGAGTGAAAATGAGTCCATTTTCACTTTTTATTAGCAAGTAAAATTCTTCACTGTCATAAATGCTTAGCGGTGCGCCCTACCGGATGTCGGTTTCATAGTTTTATGTCGGATAAACCTCCATCAATGATCAATACAACTCTCCAGATCTCTTTCCATGTCTCTTCTAGGGAATATGCAAGATTTGCAATGAATTTGCCAACCCCTAAGGCATATGTCTCAGTTACCAGTCGAATTTCATGTCGGTGCAGGAATGCTCTGTTCTACCAGTGGAGTTACTGGTGTAGTTATTGGTGTAGTTGCATCTCCACTTGGTTCTTAAGACTTTCTAACCCATCTCTTGGTGTGATCTTGTTGTATTTCATCTACCTTCTGCTTTCCTTTCTCATTTGCTTTGTCATTGCTAACAAGTGTAGTCTTGCTTCTGCAATACTTAGCAATATGACCTATTTTGTTGCATGCATAACATGTAACATTGCTCTTTTGAATTGCTTTGACATATCCGATGTCATTCCTTGACCTACATTGATTAGCCAAATGTCCAAACTTTTCACATGCATGACATTTAACATTCATTCTGCAATCTTCTGGCTTATGACCACATTTCTTGCAGTTTGTGCATTGATCGGGAACTAAATTGTAGTTTTGATTTGCTCTATTTTTACATTGTTTAGCCATATGCCCAAATTTATTATAAACAAAACATCTACCATTGAATTTGTAAGCATTAGATTCTCGCCTTACCGGTTTCCTCTCATTTAATGAGTTTTGCATACCGGTTGTCTGATCTTCATTTACAGTACCAGAGCTTTCACCTTGTGCAAATCCAAGTCCTATAGAATCTTCACTCTGCCTTTGTCTTTTCAATAAATCATCCAACTGTGCAGCACTAATCCTAGATTTTTCTTTATACTTACTTACAGTAGGCAGATAATCTCTCAGAGTCATTATTTGTCTCTCCAACTCTTGTTCATTATTTTGGGATTGTACCAAATCAGTTCTCAACAAATCATTATCATGAGCCAATCTGCCATATTCTTCAAATTTGTTCTTCAGAGATACAGCAAGATTTTCTTCCTTCTTCTTTCTCTCCTCAATATCTTTTGACATTCTCATAGTCAGGTCTTACATTTCATTCTTCATGAGCATGTTTGCTTGACTCAATTTCTGACATTGTTCCTTAAGTGCATTTTTCTCTTCATCATCCTGGTTTTGCAAAAGTTCCTTCCTCCTAGCTTGAGTTGATGATAACCTTTCTTGCATAACAAGAATGAATTCATTAGTAGAATTCAATTCATCTTGCAACTTTAATTTCTTCAACCTTTCAACATCATAATCCTCAAGTGCCATCTCAAGTTGCTTCTCCATAGCCATGTTCAATGATTCTGGTTTCAAGATCTTCATCAAGTTGTTAAACTTCCTCTGAGGTACCAAGCTCTGATACCAATTATTGGAATACAATGAATCCAAGAACACTGAGAGGGGGGGTGAATAAGTGTTAAAATGCATCTGCAATGCCAAAAAGAGTTATGGTTATAGCTTTGCTCTGTATCGATTCATAAACCCTGAACCCTTTTACTGGTATCTCATTTCCTCCAAGAATTATTTACAAACCATCTATTGATCATTGCATGATATTACTTTCGTATACAAATGACGTACATGCATATCCTTCACATCACTTTATTCTACTACTTTGTCATATATCAAAATGACCTAACAGACTGACTTATATACCCTTTACAAATAATATGCCTTATGTCGGCTTACAATACAAAAGATATTCAATGTCGGCTCTATACAATAATTATAAAAAAACCTTTCGGATCCCAAACTGATGTCGGCTTCACTGAAGTACTAGATGTCAGTGATGACCCTAAATACTCCAATGTCGGTATCTGTCGGTGTATGCCTCCAATGTCGGTATCTGTCGGTGTATTCCTTCTATAGAATCTTGTTTCCATCAATGACAACATATGAATCCAATGAGTGTCAATTTCCAACAGAAATATATATTTATATTATGCCTTTCTCGAATTTTGTAAAGGTAAGTATGATATATGATTTTTGGGAATTTTTCTATTGGTCGAGAAAACTATAGTCTTTAATTTAATTTTTCTATTTATTTTGACTTGCTGGTTTGTGCACGGGTTAATCATCCAATAGATCTTTGCAAGAGGAATTTGGAATTGGATTTTGGAAGGCTTGACATTTTTTAGATTTTTTCTTCAATTTTGGTTTTGCAAATTGCAGGTTGGTGGCCCTTCTGCATTTTCTTTCTAGAAAAGTTTGTCTTCTCTATGTCTACAATTTGTGAATTTTATTTGCTCTTGGAGTTTTATTTAATTGTGTAAATGATCTTCATTAGTGAATTTAAGTTGTTGTGCAAGTTTGGAATGGGGAAAGTGCAGATTTGGCTTTCTAGGTTCCTTGTGAATTACTGTGTTTTCATTGTGACTGTTCTGTGGAAGTATGGATATTTTATTTCACTTGTCTTACATGTTTTTGAACCTTGTTTATCTTGTTTGAGTCCTTTCTTGTTGTTGGTTACTTTCCTTCCTCTCCCCTCTGTGATTTTGGCTCTTATTTCTCAGTTTAAGCTCAGTGGGAGAGAGATTTTCTTTTGCATCTTTTAACCAGGAAGCATGAGATGATTATATTGATGGTCAATGATGATATTTTGATGTTTCAGACCTCTTGTGTTTGGTATGAGGGTCTTTTTATACCCCTGAGTCTTCCTGAAACCCCTCCTAAGCCATATGCCTTTGTAATGAACCGATCTCTGTACTTTTACAAGAAATGCCATGGAAACACCTAGAAACATCATGCAAACTACCAAAAACACCACCCTACATACCAGGAATTCCACCATACATGTCAGGAACACCACTATTTGTACAATATGCTCTATCAAACTAACTAGGAGAGCTGAGGTCCTGATTTGCATATTCAACCATATTTACCAAAAACGCCACCTTAGAGACCAAAACTACCATCATACTGACCATAAATGCTACTATACATACTAGAAACATTACCATATATACCAGGAACACTACCCTAGGTTTCAGGAATGCTGAGTTGTCTCGAGGGTCTCCGGAAGTCAGTTTTTAGTTTGTTTGAGTGCAGCTTTGGTCTGTGTGAGTACTCCAGAGGCTTGTGAAGTATGTATTGACATTTTCAGAGTCGATTATGATTTTTTTTTAATCCCTTATTTTGTTTCATTTTCTCCGATAAGAAGGTTCATGCCTTACCGATGAGTTGCTTCCTATGCGATTTGATGCTCCAGCGAGAGGGTGAATGCCTCGTTGTTGAGGGATTGATTTTATGACTCCAGTAGGATGTGCTATGCCTCATTGTTGAGGATTTGATTCTATTTTTACCTCTTTTATGATTTTCATCCATGATTGGCTTATGTTGATGTTGCATTTTTTAAGGTCTCCTTCCTTGAGTTGACCCTTGAGTCCTTGTTGCTCAGTTTGTATTCAGTTGATGTTATGGCTATTGTACCTTGTTGAGATTTCATGATGGTTTTATTTGTTCATTTGATTTGTATCTTTACCCTATGGCCTTGGTTCATGGATGGGGGAGTGGGCTCTTGCATGTGTTGGTTCTTGGTTGTGAGTACTAGACCTCTAGGAAGGGGGTCTAAACCTAGGATACCACATGAAGAGTTGATGGTATAATTGCAAGTGATAAAATAATAATAATTGATTATAGGGTTGGGTATTAGTAATAAATCTAATCAAGATAAATAATATGATTTTGTATTCCCCAATTGGATGGACCCAAGGAGATATTTTTGGGATCCTAGATTGGGAAGACCATTGGAGTGGTATACCCGATCTCTCTTGAGTTACTCCAAGGTGGAGACAAATGCCACATGTGGTTATCATGTGATGACACTCTACCCCACATGTATCCATTGTCCATATGCCTTGTTTTATTGATTTTCCCTCCGGAGGATGATTTCATTGATTTAGCACTTATTGTACTTCGGTATTGTATCCTTGTGTTTGGGTCTCGTGGAGTCATGTTGTATCCTTTGGTCGATAGGTGTCAGCGTAGGTCTTGAGTGTGAGTTGGAACCTTTGTCATCTCCTAGCACGGGGGGTGGTTCCTTCATTGGTTCCACATGGTCAAGTGTTTGTTTGCCTTCTTCCATTGGGATGCTCTCCTTGGTGTTGTGTGTGTGGATTCGATTCTTCATGAAATTGCACTATTGGATTCCTATGTTCGTGAAAAGAAGACATCGTATCATGATGTAATTTTTATGTAAAAAAAATGATGTAATCTTATGTTGTACTATCATGTATTGAGAAGGAAATTGTATTAGGACTTGATGTTAGATTTAGGTGTAGACCTATGGTTATTTTATGATGTAAAAGGTGCTTGTTATGAGTTTAAAAGTAATCATGTAAATGGATTGGTTTATTGGTACTTGAGATGGATAGTATTATGTTATTAAATGAATGATAGATAGATGAAATGGATAGCATTGATCTATACTTGAGTAACTAGGTGATCATGGATACTAAAGGTTAAATGATTTGTGTAATATTATGTGTTTGGGACTTTGTATAAGATAACAATGATGATTTTATTATGTATGAGATTATACATTCTTGGTGATAGGTTTTTATGTACAAATGTAGAAGGATATGTTGTAGAGGTTAGGATGAATGCTTCAATGTCTCTTTAATGTATAGAGTGCTTATGGAATCTATGTGTTTGTGAAATGGAGTAAATATGTGATTTTCTATTGTGTGTGTGTGTGTGTGTGTGTGTGTGTGTGTGTATCTATATATTCATGCTTTGAGAATTAAGTTATGTCATGCCTTAGAATAATTGATGGAAAGAATAGTATAGCTACATTGAAGCTTCACTTGAGTAGTTAGGAAATTGAGATTCTTGATAAATGGAGATACCCTAAGGAATAATTGTGTTGCAAGAGTATATATTTGAAATATGGGTATGTTAGAAGGTTTATTCCACTTGTGTAGAATGTGTTTACAATGTTTCTATTTTATGTTACATGTGTTATTACAAATGGATAATGTTGTATCAATGTATGTTAATGTTGGAATTATGTAATGGAAGTTTTAAAAAAAAAATCTTAGTAGTTTTTAGTCTATTTCTCTAGGGTATTTTGGTCGGCATTGCACCATGCTTTTCCAAAATAAATCATACAAATAATATACTCATTCAAATGAAAATATTTAAGAAGGGATAATTCTTTAAACCACACTACAATCAATTTGCAACAAATTTTAATTCAAAAGATGAAGAAATGAAGAAGATATGAGAAACCATACCTCAATTTTCTTCAAAATAAAAATGCAAAGAAACATATCAAACTAATTTGTACAATCCTTGGACAAAATTGAAGACCTCCCAATTCATATTCCAATGCAACAAACCCCATTCAAATCCACCCACAAACCAATTCATTCTTCAAAATCTAAAAATCAAGCAAGAAGAAGGATTTTCTCTACAAAATCTGGCTAAGTTCTTTTGTTGGTAAAATAATGTTGCAAAAATAATGAAATGTTATCTCCTCCCATGATTTGGAAAACTCCCCCTTTTAAATAAGAAAGCCTACCTTCACGCATTTCATAATTATTCCCTTCATGCATTTCATGATAATTCCCTTCATGCATTTTACGATTATTTCCTTAATGCATTTTATGCATGATTATTCCCTTCATGCATTTTATGATTATTCTAGATTCATACATTTTAAGCATGATTATTCCCTTTATTCATTTTAAGTGTGATTATTCATTTCATGCATTTTATGCATTATTATTCCCTTCATGTATGATTATTCCCTTTATTATCACTCTATACGTGTATGTATGCATGCATGTATGTATGTATGTAGGTAGGTATGTATGTGTATGTGTATGTGTATGTGTATGTGTATGTGTACATATACACGCGCGTGTGCACACACACACACAAAAAAGCATTTTTATATTATAAAATATATACTTTTTATTATTGTTGTTCTTTTTTATTTTTATTCTATATATCTAAAGAAAACATTTGATTTTGAAATATATTAGTTATAATAAATATTTTAACATTTAGTTTTAACTTTTTATAAAGAAAATAATTTAATTTAATATTTGTAAATAAATCTTCCTAATCAATCTTGTATATGCCTAAATTCATCATTGCTTGATTAGAAATAAAGGATAATCACAAATCCCTATCTAATTAAAGAATTCTAACAAATATCAATGAAATAATGCAAACAAGACAATAGGGTTTACAAAATTCAATCAAAACTCCCTATTCCATGACTGCATATGGCTTCCATTGCTCTTCTCTTCTTTGTGGTATGATGGCTCTCAGATATAGCGCTTGCAACCTACAAATGACACAAAGATTCCAATTCGTGATTGTTGAAAATGGAGATTGAATGCTTAATTTATAGATTATTGGGTGAGATTGATTGAGAGGTGGAACAAATTGATTAAGAGGTGGAACTCAGATGAGCTCACATGTTGATTGATAGTTGAACTGTTGATTTGGAGGTGGAATAAAATAGATTGAATAGATAATTGAGTTAACTAATTGAGAAAAAAGAATGATTGGAAGATAATTGATTGATTGATGACAAAGAAAACTTTATGTAGAAAAAACTAACTAGAAGATAGAAAAAGAATGATTGGAGAGAATTAAAGAAAAGATGTAATTAATCAATTAATTGAAATGATCAATTAAAATAGATGGAATAGTTAACTGAGATGACTGATTGAATGCTTTTTGGGGAAAAAAACAAAGTGGAAGATAGAAATAGAGATTGGAAAGATAATTAATTTAATTAATCAATTAATTGAATTGATTAATTTAATTAATCAATTAATTGAATTGATTAATTTAGCATGTGCTTGCACTTTGACTTGGATTTTCAATTTAATCTTTGCATGAGATTTAATTCAACTATTGAATTTATTTTAAATTCAATTTGTTATTTGAATATATTTAGAACTTGACTTTGATTTTCAATTTGATTTTTGAAATCATGCACATGTATTAGAAATTGGAAGAATTTGAATTTGAATGAAATTAGAAGAATTAAATGAAATTAGAAGAATATGAATTTGAATTTGAATTTGGAGAATTAATGAAATTAGATGAAATTAGAATTTGGGGATTTGGAATTAGAATTTGAAGAAATAATTAGCTAACTAAATAATTTAAAGAAATTATTTAATTATTTAGAAATTGAATTTAATTAAATAATAAAGATTATTTAAATTGCAGGATTAAAATCACAATTAATTAAATAATTAATATTTAGGAAAGGGTTAAATGATCAAATGATGAGAAGAATAGAAATTGAAATAATTAGTAAGATGATGATGGAGAAATGTGAATTTTAGAAGAATGAGATTAATTAACTTAATTAAAGAATTAAAGAATTATTTAATCAATTAGATGAATAATTAGTACATGATCAATGAGACATTTTTAGGTATCTACAAATCTAATTAAACTTAAAAGAAATTTCTAAAATAGTGAGTGATGTTTAGGGTTATGACATACTTCCTCCCTAAAAACATGCATCGTACTGATGCATCACTCAAAATTTAATCTTCATACCAATTTTCATATAAAGATTATAATCGTTCAACTGAGAATTGTAATAAGCTAGATCACAAATTGATCATATACAAATAATTTGTTCATATGTACCCTTTCGCATGAGATACTTAGGTATGTTCATAGATCATCCATGCATACTTGTAAATCGCCTAAAAAGTTAGTAAATCCACCTCTCTAATCATGTGACCTAGGAATCATGCCTATCTTATCACAATTTATTCATGCTTCTAGCACAAAATTCTCAATATTAACATCATATTCATACAAAGACTCAAATGCGATCTAGGAACACCAATGTTCTAGAGTCCAAAGGTAACCATATTTATTTGAAATTGATATAATCACACGATTATTAATATATGATCAATAATTATGTATATGTTCCATCATCATACATTATAGTATCAAATCAAGGGTCATAAAGTACATGATTACACATATTACAAAAGATGACATGGGTAGTCCATCACCAAACACTCACATTACTTAGGGTAGTGCATCACCATCAAGTCACAACAATACAATACAAATACAAGAAATGACTTATGTAGTCCATTGTCATCAAGTCACATTAATACAATATGAATACTAGAAATAACTTAGGCATTCCATCACCATCAAGTCACATCAATTTCTCAAAAATAAATATTAACTAAATTTCTCATGATTTGAAAATGCAAGGTACATAACCCTTAACTATCTCATAGAATTAACATATACTCATATTTGCATAAATTTATATATGGAATGAAATATCTTTAATAAATTTCACCTCATATATATAAAATTTGCTAATCCAGGTATTAGCACATGAAATGAGATATGGCATGACTTAGTCCATCATGCCTTGTAGTCCACACCATGATGTTATACAATACAAGTACTAATTTAAGAACATAATCAATGAAGTCTCTAATCGTCATTGACCCACATAGTCATTTGCAAAGCCTAAGAGACAAGAACATGGTTCGAGTGCTTTTCTACCCAACCTCAAAGCTTACGCTTCCTCGGGATCTTTCCTACTCAAAGAATACTTGGCCCTGCAATGCCTAGCTACTTGGAAACAATAGGCAGGAGGGAATCCAGTGCATCTGATACATCTACATGCATTCATAATTATGGAATGCAACATCTTATTATTAAGATATGGTAGAGATTCGTATTAAAAATTTTGCTAGGCTAATTCCATCTATTTCAATGGACACACAACTTTGGCCAAAGCACTTTTAATTATCCAAAAAGATCTTGAAATGAGGACTGTCCTTCTCTGTTATTCCATATTCAACACTCATCCCAAAATCATAAACCCATTACATACATAGAAAGATACTATATTAAATGAATTCATCATATCATGCATATCACTCAACATTAACTCATGCAATGCACTATAGCCTTATCACTTCATAATGTTCAGTCAAGATACTAATACAATTTAAGTTTGGTACGTTCTCTACTATCTACTCCCTTATACATTTTATCAACTTTCTTAGTGAGCATGATAGAGAATAACACTTAACACAACATAGGACTAGTGTTGTCAAACATCTGGAATAGCTACCATGAGAAATTAACTCAAAAGGAAGAATCATCAAATTCGACACTAAATCATAAAAATATCGGAAACTTCAACAATTATTCAAGTGTGACAATTGTCACAAAATAAATAGAGAATAGAGTTGGTGACTATTACAATCATAAGAAAACTCAAAAAGGTTCAATGTTTGTCCTTACATCACAATAGACAATTTCATCAATAAACCAAAACAAGTCATCAATCTTATAAAATGTACATAACTAAAAGACTATCATTAGTCACATAGAGGGAGTAAAAGCTACATGACACCTAAGATTACATCATCCCAAGTCTGTTAAAGAACATACCCATGTACATTATACAGTCAAGTCATCCACAAGTTGAATAACGTGTAACAAGTTCATTCATCATTATAAGAAATTATATATTCACTCATCTTTTCAAGCAATTTCAAATTTATTATAATTCTAGTAATAATAATTATTATTATTAATGCAATATAGTTACTTGATGAAATAAAACATATGCAAAAGGAAATTGTTCCACACTCAAATTACATATTCATAATGCAAGGATTGATCTGATTTGGAGCATCACATGTGCTAGGATTATTACAATCTTTGAGGATTTAACTCATTTGATCACTCCATTCAATGAATATGCAAACAAAAAGATTATCAAATGCATCCATAGAGTATGTCTAATTCATAGAAAGTCTCTCTTAGATTATCACATTCAAGGAGAAAATTATGATTACAAGAAAATGACATGCAGGATCTCCTTGTCACATTTCTATGAAACAAGCCAAAGATAGGTACATCATGATTCTAACACGAGGGTAATTTTCACTTAGTCAACACAAGACATCCAACACTTAGTCATTGAGTAAATTCTTACACAAGGATCGTGTTTATATTTGCCACATGACTTATTATGACAGGTTATGATATAATCTGTAGGATAACTCAACCAAAGTGTTTTACCACATGAACATAATGACATTATGAATAAAGTTTTACATTAACAATTTAAATTAAATAGTATACAAGACAAGCTCAATTGAAGGATTGGCTAACAATCTTGAATATTCTTTATTTCATGGACCCATATAAGGAATGATCAGTCCAATTAGCCCCACAAAAACTTCTACAAGAGGGACACACACAAACTAACATCACAAACCAATTTCACAAGTTTAATACGATGGTTCCCATATTCTCAACAAAGTCAACACAATGGAGGTTCTAGGCCACATTATCACAATTTTTAAGATTAAGAACTCAATTTTGTCAACTACATAGGGTAAGGTCAACATAAAATATCAAACAACAATCTTACAATACATGAAGCAGGATTCTCTTTAATATTAAATTATGTTGATAGGGTCAACACCACACTATGGTCACAAATAAAAGGTACACCGAGTAAAATCAACCCATGGAACCTTCCTTAAAACACTACAATACAATAGCTACATAGGTTATTTCATGAATACAATAAGTAATTCAATTTGGAGACATAAGTCATTGACCCAGATGATCTATATGATAAGAACACTTTCATGTAGTAATGCATCATTACATAATACAAGCTATCATGCACACCTAGCAAGTACAACAATATCAATCTTTCAATTATCCAAAGCATATAAATCATTATTAAATATTTTCAATCATCACGTAGTATGAAATGATTCAACATCAATCAAAAATTCAAGTCAAATAGGTAAATCTATCCTTCCCTAATAGGTATACTACCACATAGGAGATTCTATCCCTAACTATGATAGTTGACCCACATTGAATCAACTATTGAATCAAACTACATGTACTTATGAAACATGCACTAATCACTATTTGACTTGGAGTTTTGTGCGATCAAGTGTTGCGACTAAGCATAGTGAACTCAAGGCCCTAGAGTTGAACCTTGGGCTCTGATACCAAAATTTAAGGACCTCCATTTACTTAAAATATTAAATTACATAATTACACTTAATATCACACATAATTAAAAATAAATCGACACATATTTCTCAAATATACATTAAAACAAAGACATAAAATTATATTTAGACGTATTGTCAAAGTACATGAGCCAAGAGATAGTCAAACATAAGGAAATTATTTCATTATAAGGTTGATTACAATAATACATAATCTAAATAGCTAATGATAATACTAATAGGATATTCCGATATTGATCCCCCATGAGCACACCATGGGCGAGAACATTGCCAGGGACCTTTTCCACCCATTCATGAAGCAATTATACTTCCCCAGAGTTCTTCTTGACATGAAGAATCGCCAACCCTGCATGAGGTCATCTAACAACTCAAAACTCATAGGGTGATGGAGCCTAGTGCGACCTAGTGTATCTACATTCTAAGATACTAATGTACCAAAACTATGATATGGAAGAGAGTGCAAAACATAGTGATTCAATTAGTAAGCATATGCTAAGAGATCAAATGCAATCACATGATTACACGCATGGCATTGATCATATTTGACTTTCATTTTGCATTTCTCTCAATTGCCCACAACATGAACATCAATTCCTTGGGCACCCAAGAAAGCATGGATGAATCATCCAAATTAATATAAGTCAAACATTTAAAACAATATCAAACGAATTCTAACATGCCAATTTTACATTCGTCTTTGAGTCCAATCATCCAACACGTTGCCACATCCATATTCCAAACATGAATTAGAGAGATAGAGAAAGCATAAAAGCTTGAGGAAGCATGTATAAGCATATAAAACCATAGGTAAGCATTAATCATTAAGAAATAACTTGGGACCATGCAAGATTCAAATACTAATTCATTCTCAACTCCTCATGGGTGTAATGCCCGCCAAAATACCCAAGAGAAATATAACTACTAACATGCATAAGAGATAAAAAAAAATTAAAGTACTCTAATGCATCACATAAGAATAACTTATCTTTTCTTTCTCTTGTGTTTTCCCTAGTGATCCTTTTATGATTTACTTGTCTTTCTTGGTTTCATGACCTTTCTTTCTCCTCGATTCTTGTGCTTCTTCCTTCCCTTTTTTTCCTTTATATTTCACCTTAAGTGAGTCTGATTCTGCAATTTCTCATTCTTACATCTCCTGGCACTCTTTACATCCTAATGATGGATCACAAAGTGTGATCCAAAATGTTGATGCAAAAAAAGACACAATCAAATCCAGAAGAAAATATTTGATAAACTTATGGATTGTGGAAACCTAATGCAATTAATTGACACCCTTCATGGGAGGGAAATCTTTTTCAAATCCAAACAATTCAAAGTGTTGAGGATCAAGCTTGTGAAGAAAATTGCAGACTTATCTTTTCTTGAGCATTGCAGAGGTTCTCAGTTGATTCCCTCTTTTGTTAAGATCAACCACCACCTGTGGAGCATCCACACCAAGTATATTTTTGTTTGGGCTAGTCTTTCCCTCCTCATATTTGTTATCAAGTCCACGAGGATATCAATCAACTACCTCAACTCCAGATTGTTGCCTCTTCATCTAGAGCTTGCCTCCTCTTTGTGCCCAAACCTTTGGATACGTTTGGATACTTCTTCCTAGGTTAGGGCCTTAGGGCGATAGGTAGAGTTCATCAGAAGGCAGAAAAACTATTTCTTCATCCTTCAATGTAAGCGGATGGGTCACTATCTTGGGTCAAGCTATGCCTCAGCCTGTGCCTCTTCTAATCCTCGATCTCAGTGATAGTCATCAAGTCATCGCCTATTCTCCTTGCTCCCTCTTCCTAACTCTTCCTCACCTCCCACCATCCCCACCTCTCCAACTTGTGCTTGCCAAGGGTCCCCATGCAGAAATCATGTGCCCCTCTTGAAATTGGGTGGTGACCCATACGAGGCCCCCTCTAGCCACCCAACACCTATGGGCGTTCTCTCTCCTATCACCAATTCTAATCTCACCTCCTCTTTGACTATCATGTCTTCTCATCTTAGTTAGTCTATCTCTCATTTTGTGTAGCTTAACACTAACATGTATCCCCTCCCCCTATGACCTCTCCTATCACACTTGCCTGCTTCTTGCTACCCAGTAGACTCCAATCTGATGGAGCTGAATGCTCTGAGTCAACTACTCGCCATGGCTAGATTGGCACCCACTTGCAGGCAGATGGCCTTCAACATTCTCTTTGCAATGGCTTGTCTCTAGTATGATCAAGTAAGTTCTACAATATCACCCACTCTCATCTTTCACATTCGACTCTTATTAATTTCTCTAATTCCTTGTCTCTCAAGAAATTGGTACCTCGAGCCCCTCCCTTGATTGGTCACTTCCCTTTTACTAACGCTCACCACGTTGCTTTTGGGTCTAATTCCTCCCCGTCCTAGGTCACTTCATCCTTGGAGGTGGAGCATCCTTCTAGATCAATCTACCCATCCATGGGCCCCCACGTGTCCTCCCTTCTAGTCATCTCATCCACCATGTCCATTCCTAACAACCTCTCTACCCCGACTAGTCACCTTGGAGAGATGTCCTTGATTATGTGTCCACCCGGCCCTAGCACCCCTTACTTAGGTCTTGCATTCACCCCTTTCTCATCCCTTCCTCCTCCCTAAATTCACAATTGGGAGAGCAAGTTGGTCATCAATTTATCTAATGTCACCTTAGACCCCCTGGTTTTTAATTTTCTTAAGCGGGGCCTCAATTTTGCCTCTGCCCTGTGTACTATCCCTCATGTCAATTTTCTCATTAAAATTGAGAATGCTATTTTCTCTCTTCCTTCTATCATTGTGAAGAATTGAGGCAAGATTGTGTCATGGCTCTGAGGCTTGCCAAACCGCCTAGGCGCAACATCCCAAAGGTTGAGATTCTTGCCTTCAACCATTTTATGTGTAGCAATGACCTAGTCATCTCTAAAGATGACAAAGGTAACACCACAGTCACCATGAACATGGAGGATTATGTCTCAAAAAAGTTGGACCTTCTCTCTGACACTAGTAGCTACAAAATCCTCCCCTACAACCCTTACTCCAAAATCTTGAACAAAGTCAAATCTGTTATATCTAGCTCCTTTTTGGATGATGCTATGAAAAAGCATCTTTTACCCTCGAAAGAAGAAAATCCTCGCATCTATGGGGTCCCAAAATTCACAAAGCAGGAATTCCTTTGAGACCCATAGTTGATACCATTGGCTCTCCTACCTACAAATTAGCCTCTTTCTTGGCCAAGTTGATCTCTCCTCTAGTGGTAAAATATGATTCCTTCATGAAGGATTCCACCCACTTTTTCCAATTTATCAAGGACACCAAATTGGAAAATGGTGACATCTTGGTAAGCTTTGACGTAGTATCCCTCTTCACCAATGTTCCCATTCCTAATTCCATTGAGATTGTCAGGCGCAAAATTAATGTTGAGGTCACCTCTTTGATCGAATTGTGTTTGAGATCTACATTATTTTCTTTCCAAAATATGATCTACGAGCAAGTTGATGGGGTGGCTATGGGCTCCCCCCTTTCGCCTATCATAGCCAGCCTTTACATGGAGCATTTTGAGTAAATGGCCCTTCTATCTTTCCCCCTCAAAATGAGGTAGTGGAAAAGATATGTTGATGACACCATTGTGTGTTGGCTGCATGGTCTTGACAAATTGGAAGAATTCCACGCTCACATCAATAGCATAGCTCCTTGCATATCCTTCACTAAGGAGCTTGAGTCAGATAACCAATTGCCTTTCCTTGATGTCTTGCTCATCAAAAAACCTAATGGTACTCTCAATCATTATGTGTTTCGTAAACCTACCCATACTGACTTGTACATCCATTCCTCATCCCACCACCACCCTAGCCATAAAGTTGGGATCCTCAAAACCCTAGCCTTAAGAGCCTATCAAATTTGTGATGATGAGTACTTAAACAAAGATCTCTCCCTTCTTCTCCATGCCTTTAGGTTGAATGGTTATTTGAAAAAAATAAAATTTGAGAGCCCTCAACCAAGCCAAATCCTACTTCATATCCTCCTCCAATGCCAAATCCTCCCCCTCTTCATTGCCCCTTGTGCGTCCCTTCCTTTTGTGGAAGGCATCTCCCAAAAAATCTCCAAAACTCTTCTTAAAAAAGGCCTTCCATGTGCCTTTAAGCCTTTGTCGGTGATAAAAAATTGGGTCCCCCCTCTTAAGGACCCCAAGGATTCTCTTTTGGACTCAGGAGTCTACAAGGTGGTTTGTTCTTGCAAATCAACCTACATAGGTGAAACTGGCCACTCCTTCAACAACTTATTCAAAGAGCATAGTGCAAACATCAGGTATGATCAGGTTCAAAAATCTACCTTAGCGGAGTACTCATCATCGACCAAGCATCATATTTGCTTAGAGAACACCCAAATCGTGTTCAAGGAAGACAAATATTACAAGAGAAAGTTAAAGGAGGCCATAGAGATCTACAACCACCCCACTAACCTCAACCGTGATGACGGGTGGAGCTTAAGCCTCTCTTGGCATCCTCTTTTGTCTTCCTTAAATACCTGTCATCGCACCCCTCCTTGACCTCCCTCCTTCCTTTCTTTCCTCCCTCCTTCCTGCCTTCCCCTCCTTCCTCGTGTCGTTTGGTTTTTCTTGTTGTTTTGTCCTTCTTCCCTTCCTTGGGTGCTTTGTCACGCGCATCATTTTTTAATTTTCTTTCTTTGGCTATTTCTATTTATTTCTTCTTTTTGTATATGTTCTTTCTTGCCTTGGATTCATTCTTCGTGCATTATTGTGTTGGGCTCATCTTTATATATACATATACATATATGTAAGTATGCATATATATATGCACATACATGTATATTTACACATGTATATGTATGAATAGTTATACATACATATACATATATGTCTATGTACATGTATATAATTGCTTGGATTTATCTGGTTTTCACTTTTCATTTATTTGTTTTCTTTATTCTTCTCATTGTGTCCCTTATTTTATAGTGTGTGTGTGTGTAATTGTATTTCATTTTTTATTTATTTAATTTAAATTTTTTATTTTTTTTAATTTGTTTTCATCTTCTTTTCCTTTTTAGGCATTTATTGATTTACTTCATTGTTGTCTTTTCTTTCTCTTGTGTTTTTCCTAGTGATCTTTTTATGATTTAATTGTCTTTCTTGGTTTCATGACCTTTATTTCTCCTCGATTCTTGTGCTTCTTCCTTCCCTTTTTTTCCTTTATATTTCACATTAAGTGAGTGTGAGTCTGCATTTTTTCATTCTTACATCTCCTGGCACTCTTTACATCCTAACGATGGATCATAGAGTGTGATCTCAAATGTTGATGCAAAAAAAGACACACAATCAGATCAAGAAGCAAATATTTGATAAACATAGCATTATTCTAACATCTTTAACCATGCATGTAATTAAACCCAACATGATCATGAGAATATATTACGCAAGCGGAAATAAGCAACTTCTCATCTACTACATTCCCTAGGGTATCTCAACGCAATTACTTAAATAAGTAACATCGTCATAAGAAATGACCACATCATAACTAATCTACATTTATTCTATAGCCATTCTATCTAACATCATAGTGAGATACTCATTTACATTTCCTTAAGGATATACGATACAACCCCTATTCATTTATAAATTATAAGTTCATTTTAAAAGCACCAAATCCAAGTGTTCCTAATTCCCATTTTCTAAATCATCTATCTATTCTCATTAACCCATTACCAATATTATTTAAAACATATTATATTCATTTCTTTTATCAAGAGATAATCTTTACACATCCTTGTAATTCTATTCTTATAGCCTTTTCTTTTCAAACCAAATCCATAATATAATCTCATTAACCAAGAATCTAATTCCTTACTTTTATAGATGATCAATATCCCAATATATAACATAAAATCAATAATAAATACAACATATGCTCTATTACATTAACCATGATTACAATCCTAATCACATTGTTTCCCATTACTCATGAATACAATATCCATTTACATCAAGGTACATAATTCTCAATCTAAGAATACATCTATCTCATGAAATTATCTATATAAATACCACATGAATCATATTACATCAATATTCTCCAAGGATCCATCCACAATTGAGGAGATAAGGAATCCACAACCAAGCATAAGAGCATCCAATGAAGAACATCCCAATGGTAGAAGGCATCAAACCACCTGACCATGTGGAACCAATAAGGAACCCCCCCCCCCCCCCCCCCTCACCGTGCTAGGAGATGACACAAGGTCCCACACACTCTCTAGACATAGGCTAACACCTAACAACCAAAGGAACTCAACAAGACAACCATGATCGAACAACAACCACATAGACCAATAATCCAAGACACATTACAAGGCTGAAATCAAAGATATAAAAACTCCCAGAGGCATATCACAACCATGGCATAAGGATCAAGGACACATGCTAGGGAGAGTGTGATCACATGCTACCCTCACAAAGAAGGGTGATCCACATCCCCGATAGACATGCAGAGCTATCTCTACCTATGTGAGAATCAAGGGAGTTTGGCTTGCCACCTCTATGGCCTTCCCAAACTCATCCCAAGTCATCCCTCAAGGGCTATGAGATGGGTCATGAACAAAAAATCAATTTATTATATTGATTAGATGAATCATATTTACCCAACTCATCCAATTAATTATTAATGTTATCACTTGATTACATAAGGAAAATTTTCATGAGCTCATGGTAATCTAGACCCACAAGCATCCTTAAAAGGAACATCTTGGTGGCCTATTCTCATGTGACCCCTACCAACACATGAAATCCCACTCCCCCTAACCATGCTAAGACCTCAGTGTTAACAACAATGCAATGGCAACAACAAGGAGACTCAACAATCAAACCACAAATCAATATCCACTTGAAACAACCACCAAAGAATCAATAGCCAAATGCCAAATCATATAAAATAACCAAGAGCCTCAAGGCAAATCTGCAATCATGAGCAAGGCATGATCCCTCTTGCTTAGCCAGCAATACATAAGCATCCTCAATAAGGTAGCATCATCTTGCTAGAAACATAAAGGTACACACATGCTCAAGCAAGGCAACCATGTCTTGCTAAATCACCAAATATCATAAAAAACATCTAAAAGCCATAATAGATCGAATACACCAACTCAGAAATCATAAGGGATCAAAAAGTAGCCTTTGGTACACAAGATAAAACAAGAGAAATTGACTCAAAAGATCAAAATAACCAGAAAACAGGAAACAAAGCAGAACAATGCATTTATTGACTCTAACAGCGCATTCAAAAAATACTCCAGTGCATATTACAAATGAAACAATGTATATAAATCATACTACAGTGCTTTTACCAGTCCAAATAGCACATTTGTTACTCAGAATGGTGCATTTATTACTCAAAATAGCATTTTTACCTAAACTTGTAGCGCATATGCAAAATCCTCTAGCAGATTCACTTAAAACAATAGCGCATTAAACATTTTGGCACATTTGTGAAAAGATCTAGTGCATATGACTCAAAAACTTAGAAATGTGAAAATAAAATTTACGATCAAGCCTAGACAATTCCATAAACTTACAAAATGACATCAAAATAAGTCCAAGAGGGTGCAAGTGCAACAATAATCAAATGGATCAATTGAGAATCAAAAGGACATCCCCACGACTCTCAGACAGACACTCATCAATATGTGATATTGCATAGGAAGAGTGCAAAAGGCATTCATGGCAATTCATAGAGAACAATAAGAACACCACCATATATTTTATAACAATGATACCATAAAATTATTCTTACAGTAATTTTTCCCCGGCAAACAATCTTTTGCAAATAGGCCTTTGGAAAGAAAATGCAGAGAAAGAATAAGATCTCTGACCTAAGAAAATAACAGATAACGACAATGAAGAATTTTAAGAAGAGCAATTTCAATCCTCAAACCAACCAAGCCTCCAAAATCCAAATCTCAAAACCAATTTCGCACAGTAGTCCAATTAATCTTCCCCGTAAGTCAACCACAACAATGCTCAGGAAAGCCAAATAAATACAATTCCACACCAACTATGGAAAAATATTATTATTTAAATTACCAAAAGCTCCCCTCCAATCATAACATATGGTAGGTAACATAAACGATTAATTAAATAACCCAAGGAGGTAAAAGTAAATTAAACAAATAAGAAAGGCCCAATAATTAAATAAAACATAGGGAATAATAATAAACACCCAAATAAATATTAAATCGTAAGTCTCAATAATTAAATATTAAATCACAAGCTCAATAATACAAAACCAATAACAATTAATCAATTAATAAATAAACAATAAATCTAATAAATCAAAGGCCAAATATTAAATACTCAAATAAATACTAAATCTGTGTGTGTGTGTGTGTGTGCATAAAAATGGAACCAAGTAACTAAGACCTAATCCCACTCTCATGTACACATTGGAATACAAAAGAGCCTAGGGAGATATCTCACTTTGACTACTTCTTGTGAGAGAAAGAGAGAGTCAAGGAATATCTCTTAGGGTTTTTATTCCTTTGTTGTAATGTAGAGGAGATGTGCAAGAATGCAATGATCAACTTGTGATGGTGAAATTTGGAACTAAGGTCACCTCAAGTAGGTTAAGACAACTAATTAACCAACACATTAAATGGAGGATGAACCTTCAATAGATCCAACCTCAATTATATTAGGAAGAGAGTTGAATGTTGATCAAGGTCCTATTTCCCCTTTTGTTTGAGGTTGTGTAATTTTGAATTAGGTTTGGAAATTGCAAAAACTAAATCTATTGGAATGAAATGGTAAAAACACAGTGTGGTAGAAATCAAATGAAGCCACAAGAAAAGATCTAAGCTACAGAAGAGGATCAGAGTCCACGCCTGAAAATTATGGAAAAATTGTTAGGACCGTGTGTTCGGACCAGGTAGTAGCGCCGCCTTGGTCCTCTTCCATTGCCCTGGCCCCTCTGTAGCACCCTGGTCCCAGGAGGTCTTCAGGGGATCTACAAAAGGCAGTTCACTTCGTCTCGGTCTCCTTTGTCCTTTCCATCTTGTATGGCTCCTCAATTTGCAACTTACACACCAAAGGAAGAGAAATTGTGTTGTGGGTGGCTATATAGGGCTTTGCCTTACAAAAAACCTTGTTTTGGTGATTTCCACCTCCACAAATAGTCAATAATGTATTGAAAATGTGTGTTGAAGAATCTTGTGTGTATGCAAGATCCTAAATGAACAAGAAAGTAGGTCTAGAGTTCTACCCTACGCTTTGGAGAGAAAACCCTAAATGAGTGTAAATGTAAATGTAAATGCTTCAAATCACAAATGCCACAATGGATCTAAAGCATGAATGTAAATCTGAAAATGAATGTCATGAAGCTCATACAAGGACATGAATCCATACCAAACCCTAAGGGAGAGGTACAAGCCAATCAACAATCAATGATCTTCTATTACTCTTCAATGTCTTCAAAACTCCTATTGCTGATGAAAATAGTTGATGTAGACTTGATAAATGCTTGATGATTTGTTGATGAAGACTCCACATAACCTTTGCCTTCACTTCATCAGAGGCTCCCTCCAAAATTGCTTGATGATAGATTGAATTTGATGCCTCAAATGAGGAAAGGAAAGGTGATATGTATGAAACCCTAACTTTGTTTTGGGTCATAGGCCAACCTAGAAATGGTATTTTTTGCCAATTTCTTGGATTTGAATATTAAAATACCACCAAAACATGCTCCCAAAATTTGGGGAGAAAAAGTCGGGACCATGTAGCTAGCTAACTACCTAGTCCGAACACACGGTCTAACCAACTTTTCACCAAATTTTTGGGGAAGCAAGATATTGTGATTTTAGAGCTAATTCCAAGAGTGTGTGGAAATTTGAGGCATCTAGATATGCGAAATTGGGCCTTGAAGGTTGAAATAAGACATAATTAGGGTATTTGATGAAATGATTAATTGGAATAAAATAAAAAGGGACACACTTAGGGTAAAGGGTCCAATTTAATGATGTGTAGAGGGATAAAAGACTACTTTATATTTAATTAAATTAATTAGTAAAATGCTTAAATGGAATTTGAATATATATATATATATATATATATAGACAAGTGAAGAGAATCGCAATGTCATATCATGCTCGTAATGAGTGATAAGACACTGTCTCTACCATGAATATAGTTGTAACACAATCCAACCATCATAGCATCAACTCATCCAATGTAATCATGCAATAGGGTTAGCATCAATAAAACATCATCATGGAAACATAAGCAATATAACCCGTCCATAAACAATGAGTGCATATACATCATCAAATGTAAGTCCATCCATCATAATAATATAGAGCATAAAATCATCCACATAAACCACAATGTATCATATGCCATAATATATATGTCTAGAACATACCACAAGAATATTAGATATAAATGAGTCTATAAGTATCAATAACAATACTATCTAAGAGTCTAAGCAAGTCTATCGATGCACAAAAGAAAGATGATTCAAGGAGAGGCACTATAATGGGTCGATAATAGAAAACTACCTAATAGGATAAAGATATCCAATTATATATGTTAATGACCAAGATCATGAATCATGGTATTATAATTTTCCCTTGAAATGATGTATTAATCTTTGTACCCTACCTTAAATTCTAAATGAGTTGTGCATCATTGACTGTCACAAGGTACTCTTGAATCAAACACTAAAGAACAACTTTGACTTAAGTACTCCTATATTTATCTATCCTTGTCCTTAATATCCATACTGCAAGTAGGTTGTTAAATGAAGATGTTTTATAGTTTCCTATATCAACTATTTCATGTCAATAATTATGTAGATGACATTGAAGCTAATTTCTTAGATTGACATTAATCCTTTTTCCATAGATTTTTAGATAGATTAAAACATCTATAATGACTTATTTAATTGCATTGAAATTGAAACTATATACTTAAGGTACATGAATTACACATCATTTTACTAAACTTGATTAACCCTTTTCACTTGATTATAAGTTTTTCTTAGCATCACCATAACCGAATGAAGGCAAACTCAAATCGAGCCAAATAAAAGAATTTATAATATAAATCCACATTAAACTATGACATCATAATACTTAAATTCCACTTTTTGAATAAAAACCAATCCAACAGGCCTTCCTCCATTGATGGACCTCAAAAAGCTTTAAAACTAAAATACTCAAAACCAAATCTAAGAGAACCCATTGATCTCCATGCAACCAATGATACAAAAATGCATTCAAAATTCCCTTGCCATAATCCAATGAAAATTTAGCAACATTTCCCCATATAAACCCATGCTTTTCCAAATATAAAACATACAAATAATATACTCATTCAAATGAAAATATTTAGGAAGGGAGAATGCTTTAAACCACACTACAAACAATTTGCAATAAATTTTAATAAAAAAGATGAAGAAATGAAAAAGATATGAGAAACCATACCTCATTTTTCTCCAAAATAAAAATGCGAAGAACTCCCAACATACCAAACTAATTTGTACAATTCTTGGACAACATTTAAGACCTCCCAATTCCTACTCCAATGCAACAAACCCCATTCAAATCCACCCACAAACCAATTCACTCTTTAAAATCTAAAAATCAAGCAAGAAGAGGGATTTTCTCCAAAATTTGGATAAGTTCTTTTGTTGGTAAATTAATGTTGCAAAAATAATGAAATATTATCCCCTCCCATGATTTGGAAAACTCCCCCCATAATGCCCCACCAAGATATCATAGAGGAACAAACTAACATTCTAGAAAAGAGTGAAAATATATATATTTTTTAAAACTATTAAATGAACGTTTTTTAACATTTGAAGGATAAAATTAAACCACAATGCACAAGCGGAAGACATCTACAAACTTTTCCCCTAAGGTTTCTCAACATTGTTACTAATCTAACATACTACTACATTTGAGGAATTTAAACTAAGCAAAGATGACATTGGTACATATAATAGCATATTCTAAAATAACAACTAAAGTATTCCATTCAATCCAACTACTAAACCATACAATTACATTGCATCATATAAATATTTTATAAAGCTACATTCATTGAAAACCAATAACGACAGTCTAACATAATATACAAAGTAATGTATAATGAACATGAACACATTTAATTTCAAGATCAATGTTTCCATTAACTGACAGAGAAAACCTATCATCTAAAACTCATTCCACTTACATAAGATTACATCATCAATACATCATAATTACATCATTAGCCATGTAGGCGTGTCCATACATATTTACATTTGATAAACATAAGTACAATATGACAAATGCACAAAATCTTGATCTGACTCACTGAGCTGACCAAAACCAAGATTAGTAATCTGGAACATAAATGAATCCAATCCATGCATAGATAGGTGCAAAATCCCTGATGGAAGAAGGCAACTAGCACCCGACCATGTGGAACCCAAAGGACCACCCCCATGCTAGGAGATAACATAAGGCCCTCAAGCATACAAACAAGGAAATACAACACATCGACTAAACACACATCCATTGGGTAGAACACAATTAGATACACATAGATAAAAACTCCAAACAAGAATACTTTAGAGGCTACAAACACGTGGTAGGACACTAGTGCTCACAAGGGGAGAGTGTCATCGCAAAGCTTGATATGGGCTATCCTGGCAAGTCTCCATAGGCCCCAACCCCCATCTTGGGTTATCTTGGCAGCCTCTCTCGACCCCCAACCCCTATTCAAGTCTCATGCAGAACCAACATACCTTTCAAGTGGACAAGGTAGTTGATCATGTCATTCCAAGCCTTCCCACCTCATCTTGAGCCTAAACGAGCACTCAAGCCATGAGTGGGGTACACTTAATCTTGTTCAATGTGTTTAACTACCCAACCCCATCATACATTAATTAGGTTATCACTAATTAAGAAAAACTACCAATGGGTTATCCTAGCAGCCACTTTGGGCCCCAACCCCCACTTGGAAGCCACTCTCCCTCGTGACACTAAGCCTACCCAAAACCAACCACCATCAAATGAATCATCATAAAATAATCTCATAAGTCTCATTGAAAAGGGGAGAAGCACCATAGACCACATAATGAGTTCCAACCAAGTCTAAAATTACATCGCATCTCAACCACATAAGCATCAAATACAAAAGCTTCCAACAAAGAGCACAACATGGTTCAATCCCATAAGGAGTAGTGTTAAATACCAAGAGACTGATAAGCCACCATAGCCATCCACAAGTAAATACCATGCATAAATAAGAACATAACATTACTGTCAATAAAGACAAATCTCAAAGACCAACCTCTAGAGCCCCCAAAAGACATACAGACCAAAACAACATAAAAGGCATGATACTCGGATACCTGTTGGCTTAGGTTACTAAAACATCAAAGGCTTAAATATTTTATTTTGAATAACAACCAAGAGAAAACAATTTCAAGTATTAATAATAGTTATTATCAAACTATATAAGAGATTTTCAATTATAAGAGCATAAATATATGACAGAGCGATAAAACTAATTGAAAGTCCATTTCATAGATGTTTATTCAAGACAACAAAACTATTTAATAATAATATTTTTTAATTAAGCAAGAATAATTATTAAAACCATCCAGAAAAATCACAATTAATATACCATTAAAAATAGTTAACAAAATAAAATATATAAATTAAAATGTCATTTAATATAATTTATTACCCACACATTTATTGTTCATTGGGCATATAAAATATATATATATTGTTGAACATTTACATAACATCATATATTGTTGAGTAGATTGATTCAAAAGTTGAAGGAGAAAAGGATCATCAAAGGATTGCAACCCTCTCCAGCTAATTTCTTCTGCACTCATCAACAGTTTGTTGATGATACTATATTATTGGGATAATCTTTTGTGAGTGAAGCTTCTGCCTTCAAAAATGCTCTTAGCTCTTATTCCCTTGCTACTGGCTAGTAGGTTAACTGAGAGAAATCTGCTATTTAGTTCATCAACACTCCCTTGTTGAGGCAGCAGAGGATTGTTAACATAATTGGTTGTAAGGTTGAGTTGCTCCCCTCTACTTATTTGGGCCTCCCTCTTGCTTTGGCTCGTCCAAACTCTTTCTGGAATTCTTTGATTGATAAGTTCAACAAAAAAATTGGCCGGATGGAAAGGTTCTATGTTGTCGCAGGCTGGTAAGCTCCAACTTCTTCAAGCTACCCTTCAGAATCTACCTGTTTATGCTCTTAGTTTGTTTAGTATACCGGTCAAATTTGCAGAAGTGTTAGAAAAGATTCAGAAAAGATTTCTTTGGTATGGTGTGGAAGATAAGAAAATGATTGCTTTGGTTGCTTGGGATAAAGTCTGTGGTCCTAAAAGTAGTGGGGGTTAGGTATCAAATCCCTTAAACCTTTCAATAAAGCTTTGTTAGCCAAACAGGTTTGGAGGGCCTATGGTATTAAGAGAGATTAGAGTAGGGTGTGGTTTGACAAATACATCCATAATGAGCCCATTCATTCCCTTCTCTATTCTGAAGATATCCTTGATGGATCTTTTATTTGGAATAGTATGATAAAATCCATTAAAGTTGCTAAAGCTGGAGCTGGCTGGGTCCTTGGCAAAGGTAACAAAATCAGATTTTGGGAGGATGTCTGGATCAAAGATGAGCCTCTTTTTAACCATGATTGCAGCCATATAATTGAAGATTGTAAAAGGAGGTTTGGTTCTATGGTCTGTAATTATTGGGAGGAGAATAAATGGGTTAGACTTGATGTTGTTTATGTTGGATTCTCTTCGCTCTAGCATGATTTGTTGTCCTTTTTTGTTAGCAAAGACTCAGATGATGACTTCTTATGGAAGATTAATCCTAGGGGTACTTTTACTGTTGCTTTTGCTTACAAAAAGATATCAACTCAGGCTTGTAACCCTATATGGACTAAAGTTTGGAATAGATTCCTCGGTCCTAAAGTTAATATGTTTTTCTGGCTTGCCACTCATAACAAGATTTCACTATTGATAACCTGGTCAAAAGAGGATTTATGATCCCTAATAGGTGTGAGTTATGTCAGAAAGAGGTTGAGTCTATGGATCATTTGTTCATTCACTATTCTTTTACCTGGGAAATCTGGGGTAAAGTGTGGACGCAATGGAAAGTTAATTGGGTTATGCAGAATAGTTTTAAGGAAGTTCTTTGGCATTGGATTTTCCCTACCAAGCTTCCCATCATCAAGACCCTTTGGTCCTTTCTTCTTCCTATGACTTGTTGGCATACTTGGAAGGAGAGAAACAATATAATTTTTAGGGAGACTAAGTGTTCTTCTCAGGTGGTCTTTGAAAACATTTGTAGGGCTATTAAAGAAAACATCAACTCCATTCACAAAAGCAACAAGCAGTGTAGTTATATTGATATGAATGCTAATGATAAAAGGATTCTTACAGAATGGAAATTATTGAATAAGGTTTGGAAGTCTGATCTGAAGAGTAGAAGAGATAATGTGGTTTGGAGGTTCCCTCCTCGTGATTGGGTGAAGCTGAACTTTGATGGTGTAGCTAAAGGAAATCCGGGTAATACTGGTGGGGGAGGTGTTATCAGAACTTCTCATGGCTTTTGTGTTCCTGCAATTGCTTCTCCCTTTGGAATTCAAAACAACCATGTTGCAGAAGCTCTGGCAATGTTAAAATGTCTTCAGCTTGCTCAGGGTTTTAA
Organism: Cryptomeria japonica; assembly: GCF_030272615.1. Lineage (NCBI taxonomy): Eukaryota > Viridiplantae > Streptophyta > Pinopsida > Cupressales > Cupressaceae > Cryptomeria > Cryptomeria japonica. Next base: position 256,849,089 of record NC_081412.1, read on the forward strand.
TTTTAAAAAAAACTGGTTGGAGGGGGATTCCCTTAATATAATTCAGGTTATTAAAGGTATTAGTTCCCCTTATTGGAATATCCAAAATATCATTAATAAGGCAAAAAAAATGTTATATTCTTGTGATAGTGTGGTTATTACCCATACCTTTAGGGAACGTAATAGGGTAGCCGATTTGTTAGCTAATGAGGGGGTCATTTTAGTGGAAGATGCTAATTATATCAGAGAGTCATCATGTAAGAACAAAGTTCGAGAGCAATTATATTATGACAGGATCAATGGTACATATTAATGTTGGAGCTCAAAATTGATAATATGGTTAAGGATATTAATGATAAAGGAAAAGAGGAAAATTTTGAGGATAATAGTGAAGCAGAGGATGAAAAAGAAATTCCTGACTGGTGGGAGGGTGAGATCATAAAGGGAGATGTGAAGCACCTGGAGGATGTGGTGAGGACTCTCAAAGAAAAGGGTGAGTCCAATTATGAACTAATAAACAACATGGTTCAAAAAATTGAGAGTTCTCTGAGAAAAATCATGGAGCATAGCTTGGTTGTGATGAAGGTGACTTCCCAAAATATGAATGTGTTGGTTGCCTACCTAGAGAAGGATAAGCAGAACAAAGATATTGTGATTGTTGATGATGAGCTGGGTTTTAGCTCTGTCCAACATTCTTCCAGATGCAGAACTAGGCAAAATGCTAAAGAGTTGGAGTTGAAGACTAAAGGTAATCAACGGGTGCAGGAAAACAAAGACCTTAAAGAGGCAGCAAATGCAATGATGATGTTTGTCAAGGATGCTGAGGAGCATAAACATTTTCACCTAGATGTTCTAGTTTTGTTTTAGGTGTGCCAGTATCTCATTGGTCTTTTGTTGTACTTTTCTCTGGCTGCTGTCTTTTGTGTTGATCTTTTGTTGCCTTTCTTTCTTTGTTCTGTCCTTTCTTGCTTTTCTAATGCTTTTCTTTATGATATGTAAGTGGGTTTCGGGTCCCTTAAAACCTATTTTTCCTTAATCAAAAACATAATGTTGAACATTTAAAATTAATAACACATGATAAATAAAATAATAATAGAAAAGTGATTAATTAACTTTTGATTAAATATTAAAATACATTTATATTCCCAAAACTTTAACATAATAATGATAACATAATCCCAAATTTAAGGTAATAATGTCATTTTTCATTACTAACAAAAAAATCATCCTAGAAGAAAAAGAACTAGAAGCGACTCCTGGTGAAAAAGGAGAGGAGATGCTAAAGATCTAGCACAAAATGTAGACAATGACCCTAGCTCTATAGTAAAAAAGGATAATAGAATAGAGAATTATCATGAGGTGATCCCTAGCTCTCCCATCCCATCCTCAGAGGAAGCATTGAATAGCTTGAATGAGAAGATATCTTCTCACTTAAATGAATTTGTTAGCTATGTTAAATCTACATACCCCCTGATGGCCTAGAGTGTATGGGGAATGCTTCCCAACACACGTCAAAGGAGAACAACTAGAATTTAATACTGGAAAAGGTAATAGATAAAAATCCAAAGAGATAAATTATGATTTGGGCAAGAAGAATTCGAGTGTAGAAGAAATAAATTATGAGGAGGACAGTGGTTTTACTACATTCATCAAGAAGAAAAGTTCCAAGAAAAAGCCAACACCTGGAATGACTACTAGAAACAGAACAAGAGCTGATGTGGGACTGAGAGGAATGTTGTCACAAAATTTTGCACCCTTGGTGATTAGGCTTGATCACCAACCTTGTGAAACATGGAAACAACCTCTCAAGTGTGGGACCTTGCTAAATGTGAGGTTGAATCTCTGGAGAAGGCCGAGTTCCTATTCAATCTGAGTGCAGGTGTTGGACCAACCCAACACTGATAAAACTAAACTATGCTCTGACATGGAAAAGGGAGAGACAAAAGGGTTGCATGAAAGAAGGGAAATAAGGTTTGTACCTAGACTGAAAGTTGATCTACCCCCACTTGTAATTGCACAGAACATCAATAAAACTGCCCAAAAGATACACAAATTTCTATCTAAGTCTAGCTTTCTAAGACAGTCTAGGTTGGGATTCTTAACAATGGCAGAGGAATGAACAATGTTCTCAGATGTCACTCTAAGAGGAGTCAACACTATCATAAATGTTGAGAAAGCAAGAAAAGATGCATTCACACAAACAGGTAAAAGAGATACACAAATTTGCATAAACTGAAACTAAGGCAAGCAAATTTTATTAATACAGAGGCAAGGTGATTTTACATTTGCAGAAATCATAGATTACTATAAGAGAAAAAGAGGAGAATATCTTGAGAACAAGTTAAAAAATTGCCTTTATAGTTCAGGCATAACTAAGATGATTAAATTTTAGAAAACCCTAACCCTACCCAAGTTAGGTTACAAAAATATCAGAAGAGAGACAAAGAGATCAGATCAAGGATGATCTGATGGTGTGCTGAATATGGCCTCTGAAGGCATCCTCTACCTCTGGAAGAGCGAAAATCCCCACAAATCAGGGAAAACCCTACATCCAAATGCATTTGGGGACACCTGCAGAACCCAAAACTCTTCGAACTACATTGAAGAAGGCATGGGTGGTGTCTAAAATTGGCTTTAGGGTCCAATATGGAGTAAAGGCGAGAAAATTAGGTGGTTGGAGTGAGATTGGGTCCAAAATTGGGTGCCGACTGAGAAAAGAACATCCTCGACCATTGGGTCAACAACCACCCTGCACAGAGCATTCAAAACTCAATAGAGACTGAAAAATCAAAAGTCCACCATTGATCTAAGATATTTGTGTGAAGATGGACGTGCGAGATCTCTCCACCTAGGCATCTAGCAGGCCCAATCTGTGATTAAAACATGGTCATGAGATTGGGCCTTTATGAAGATCCAACGACCGCAGATGTCCAACGTGGCACCCCGAGTCCACGCCTCATTCACTATGTTTGACCGCTAAATGACCCTGCATATATACCATGCCGGATAAGGGGTAACAACCATCCCCTTTGGATTTGCTTTGTCTTCCTATCTCGTGGGTCCCTTCTTATCCCCCTTTTATCCTTGTGAGATAAGTGTTCCTTGTTTTGTCTTCCTTGTTTGCTTATCCCACGACATCTCCCTTGTCTTTGTTTTCTTTCACGGGATAAGGGTCTCTTTGATTTACCCTTATTTTCTTATCCCGTTACATCTTTCTTCACCCAGCTTCACCTCGCAGAATAAGCGTTCTTTGTTTCGGCCTTGCTTTCTTATCCCGCGGGCCTTTTTGAGCCTTCAATCCACTCCGCGAGATAAGGGCTTCTTTGTTTCTGCTTTGTTTCTTATCTCGCGGGTTCCTTATGACCTCAATTTTACCCCGCGGGATAATTCTACTAATCCTATGGGGTTAGAACAACACATAGATGATGTCGCGGGATAAGAGAACAAAGGGAACAAAGGAATTCCTTATCCCGCGTGTTCCTGCAAGATAAGCAAAAATCTCGTCCGCCTCTGACTTTCTTATCCCGCGTCATCTTTGGAGTCTCCATTTTACCCCGCGGGATAACGAGGAAACACATTCCTTGTATCACTATTCCTTATCCCGCACAGTCTAACTGTTGCCTTTGAATGTATGCGGGATAAGGGAAAAGCCCCTTTGCTTCCTAGTTTCTCTTATCTCGCATGACCTTATCCCACATGGTCAAAACCTGCTAAGGTTGGCACAAAAAATGCCAACAAGGAAGTGTTGGGAGGAAATCTTCAAGATGGCACAAAGAGCAAGATAGCAGCCAAGATATTGCAGACAGGTTACAATGAACTATCCTTTAGATTTGTAAGAATCTAACCCCTAGTAAGCAGTGAAGATAATGTCTTGGAATATGTGAGGGCTAAATATCTCTCATAAACAAGAAATTTTTTATAATCTTATTAGAGATCATAAACCAAATATTCTCTTAGTTCAAGAGTCAAAAATGCCAAAGGATGTTGGCATTATTGGATGAATTGATTATGTGTTGCATTGATATTTTGTCATTAATGTCAACACTAGCTATTATGGTTGGTTACCGGTAGAAGATCTAGTGTTAGCGGCAGAAGAGACTATCTGTTGGACACTCCCGACATGTTTAGATCTATGGAATATGTTTCGTTACATGTGGTACGTTCTTCTAGAGCATGTTTTGGTCAGTTGGTATTGACTTGGTAATCGGATGTTGCCATACACTCTAGTAAACCCTTATCGACATTTATTTAAGGCTCTACCGACAGAGCTTTCACTAAGGAATCTTGACAGGATGCATAATTGGTGTTGGTACAACTTCTAGATGGATTTCAGGATGATGAAGATGCTCTTTGATCATGCTTTAACTGCTTGAAGACATTGCTTTGGCATGATGGACCCAGAATAGGTCCGATACCTATCTAGGTTATGGACTGGTATCGTGCTAATGTGTACTCTACTTGTTACCAGGATGTTTTCAGATGACTTATGGATTTGTTATTGTTGTTTTGGTCTTAAGCCGACATGGCATATCAATGTAATATGAATTTATGTAATGATCATATTGTAATATCTTTTAGGTGGCCAACCTAATTGGTTTAGGCCTTAGGGTTTGTATAAAATGATGTAAGATCTCATTGTAGATCATGGCATTTATGGAATGGGAATGGAATAAGTGTTCATGGTCTTGGAATGCAATATCATATGCGAAGGAGATTTGGTCAATCATAGATGATCGAATTGGGATTAAGGAAGAGTTCAAAGGCCTCCGGTATTGAGCTTAACTGAGACTGTAATCAGGCATGGTAGATGTTATTTATGGTAATTAACTCTATTGGATTGTAGTTCATTTATCTTGAGATGGTTGTTGCCTCTCTATAGTCAGTGAGACTCTTTTGTAATGAGCAGTACGCTCTAGGCAGTGTGTCTTCCTGCATGTATAGGCCCCTCATTGTATCACATACTTTCTGCAAAAGTATCATCTGACTGTGGGTAGGATTCCCACTATGGTTTTTCCCTTTTCGGGTTTTCCATGTACAAATCATGGTGTTATGTGGTATGGTTGCTTTGCATTGATTATCTATTTAATTGTTAAGTTGTATTATTTACCGACATTTGTATGTGCTTTACCAGTACTTGATCTGTTTAAAAAGTTATAATATGTTAACAACTTATTCACCCCCCCCCCCCCTCAGTTGTTCACCGATTATCCTAACAAAGGATAGAGTGGAAAAATTGAAGTTCTTAACCTCTAATGGTGTTCATGGTAATAGTTTTGAAGGAGCTTCTGGAGGAATTGCCTCATTCTGAAATCTTAATATTATTAGTGGAACCTCTATTTGGGAAGATTATAATCATGTTGCTACTAAATTTCACCATGTTAGAGATAATTTTAGCTGGATTCTTTCAAACAATTATGCCCCAAATAGTAAATCAGCTAGAAGAAAATTATGGAAGTCTCTGGCTGAATTTAGGGACAAATTCTTGAATGATGCCTGGATTGTTATGGGTGATTGCAATACCCCAATCAATGATTCAAAAAAAATTGGTGGATCCCAAGTGTAGCTAAATAGTAAATTGGATCTTATGAAATTTATAAATAATCATGGTCTGATTGATATGGACCTTAAAGGCACCTCCTTCACCTAGACAAATCGAAGATTTAGCAATGACCTTATACAGGTTAGACTTGATCATGCCCTAATCTCTAACGATTGGTTGTGTAATTATTTGTGTTCTTTTCGTGTGCTTTAAAGAATTGGCTCTGATCATTATCCTATTAGTTTTGTTGTTGACTCTTTTTCAAAGAAAAGGAATTTCCCGTTTAGATCTGAGAAAATGTGGTTTTCTCATCCTTCTCTTCATGATAAAATCAAACAATGGTGGAATAATGGTGTTAATGGTACTAGCATGTTTAGAGTTGTGAAACAGTTGGGAGAGGTGAAGAAGAACGTCAGAAATTGGAACAAGGAGTCCTTTGGTAATATATTTGTCAACAAGATTGTTATCTAGTTGGAGTTGAAAGAAATCCAGGAGAAAGGTTATAAGGATGGTTATGTAGCAAGAGAAAATGATATATTGTCTAAATACCATGACATTATCTCTAAGGAGGATGAATTTTGGAAGCAAAGGTCGAGAGCTACCTGGCTTGCTTCTGGTGATAGGAATACCAAATTCTTCAACCTTTCTACAATGAAACACGGGGAATCCAATAGAATCAACCATATTTTCAGAAATGGTAGCAAGTTTCAATCTGAGGAAGATATTAGTTATGAAGTGGTCTGGTATTTCAGTGAGCTTTTATCTGCTGACACGAGACTGAGACCTGAGGCTCAAAAGTGTCTTATTGATGTTGCATTCTTAATGAAGAGCATAACAAAATGTTGTCATCTATTCCTTCTAGTCAAGAAATTAAAAAAGTTGTTTTCTCTTTTGAAGGCAATAAGGCTCCTGATCTTGATGGCTTCCCAATGTTCTTTTTTCACAAATTTTGGGACATTGTTGCTGAAGATGTTTGTAATGCAGTGAAGGATTTGTTTAGAGCTGGAAGAATTTTAAAAGAGATTAATGTTACATTCATTATTCTTATACCCAAAACTCCTGGTGCTAATTCTTATGATTCTTTTCGTCCTATCAGTCTCTGCAATTCTTTTAATAAGATCATTTCCAAAGTGCTCATGTCCATAATGCTGACCATTCTTCCTCTTCTCATATCCTCCTAGTAGACTTGGTTTTTTCCAGGGAGACAAATCTTAGATTTGATTGTTACCATGCATGAAAATATTCATTCTCTTATTGAATCTAAGAGACAAGGTTTTTTGTTGAAGCTAGATTTGTCGAAAGCTTATGATAAAACAGACTGGAATTTTCTTCTCAAGGTCTTGGCGGCTTTTGGTTTTGGAAACAAGGTTTTGGAGCTTATATGGAAATTGATTTCTACGACCAACACTTCTATTATTGTTAATGGTTCGCCCTCTCATTTTTTCCAGTCCTTTAGGGGAATAAGATAGGGGGACCCCATATCCCAAGTCCTCTTCCCTATAATGGTGGAAAGGCTTGGAAGGTATTTGCAAAAGATGGTAAGAGAAGTTTGTTTAAAAGAGCTCCACCCCTCATCCGACACAAAAATTTATTTGCATCAATAGTTCCCTGATGATACTATATTGATGGGAACTTCTGCAATTCGAGAGGCCAGAAATTTCAAAAAATTCCTCATCACCTATGAAGAAGCTTCAAGACAGTTCATTAATAGAGGTAAATGTTCCCTCTTTTTCCTGAATACTCCAGTTGAAAGGCAACATAGAATAGCTAATATATTGGGGTGTACAATTGGAGACTTCCCTTCAATTTACCTAGGTCTTCCTTTAGGCACTACATCGCCAGATTCTTTTTGGATGTCTCTAGTTGAAAAATTTAATAAGAAGCTTGTTGGATGGAAAGGTGTTATTCTCAGTCGGGCTAGGACAATTCAGTTGTTAAAGGCAACCTTGCAGAACCTTCTAGTCTATGACTTGAGCCTATTTAAAATCCCAACTAAATTTGTTGATTTAATTGATAGTATTAAAAAGAGGTTCCTATGGTCAGGAGTTGAGAATAAAAAGAGAATTTTGTTGATTGCCTGGAATGAGGTGTGTAAACCAAATAAATTAGGAGGTCTTGGGTTGAGGGATATTAGATCTTTTAATGAGGTTCTCTTGGCAAAGCAGGTTTGGAGGATTTTTTCAAAGAGAATGGAATGGAATTCAATATTGTACAACAAATACTTAAGTCAAGTTACTTATTTCAGGGAATTCATCACCTCTGATTGTTTGCCCCGTGGATCCTATCCCTGGAACAACATCATCAAGGTTAGAAGTCTTGTTGCTAAAGGTGCTGGTTGGAAGCTGCGTAATGGTTCTAGCATCTATTTTTGGGAAGATCTTTGGATTGGAAATGAGCCTCTTTATCTCAACTCTTCATTCAACTGCTTCATAGTTGAGTGTATTAGAAGATTTGGTCACATGGTTGTGGATTATTGGAGGAATGGTTGCTGGGGTAACCTAGTTGAGATTAGTTCTGAGTTACACCCTCTCCAAATTCTCTCGAATTCAGCATGTGTGGACTAGTTGGATGATTTGCTGGTGTGGAAAGTTGATCCTTCTGGTTTGTATTTGGTTTCTTCTGCCTTTATTATTTTCTCTCAGAATCATAACTCCTCAAGCCCAATTTGGGCCAAGGCCTGGATTAAAAACCTTATCCCAAAGATGAATATCTTTACATGGATTCTACTCCAAAACAAGATCCTTACTACTAACAATTTATGCAAAAGGGGATTACATCTTCCAAACATCTACCTCCTTTGTATGGCTGATGTAGAGTCTATTTCTCATCTTTTTATTGGGTGCCCCTTTGCTTAGGAAATTTGTGGGAGATTGTTTCAATTATGGGATCTATGTTGGGTCTTCCCTTCCTCTATGTCGGATTTGTTCCTTCAATAGAGAGCTCCTTGAAAAAATCAAGTTATCAAAAGACTTTAGTCTTATACCCTTTATTAAAATAGATAGCATTAGTCAGATGAACCAAATGTCTAATTGGCCTTACGACCTTAGACATTTGTCTTGTATTTATTCGTAAACCTATCCTTATTATTCTGATCACATATAGATATATATTTATTTATGTAACCATGTATTTATTGATTGGTTAATATTATGATTAATATTATAATCAATATTATGAATAATTAGTAACAACCTTGTGTTACTAATTATTCATAATATTAATTATATTATTTCATTATTGACACCGATTCATTGTAAATGATAGCATATCACTATTGGTTTGGTTGACCGATTATATTTCATGAGAACCTGATGATATTATCATGGGTTATACTTTAGTCTAAGGATGTTGACGTGACTCCACATAGGAGTCACGACTCCTTGAGGAATCATGTTGGTTCCACGAGGAGTCGTGACTCCTTTGTGGACCACCATTGCTTTAAATACCTTTTTGTCGATGGAAGCAAAGGTATAAGACAAAGACAAATATCAAATCGACAATCTAAAAATGGTGACAGTCGTGGAACTGATAAACACTTGTGTGTATCACGTTTTGTAATCTGCAACTACTTGGATCAAAGGCAAGGTTAATGTGATAAACAAGAGCAATCAATATTGTTGAAATAATATACAACAGTCATATCCTTGCATGTACAATAGTTGACATATTTGTTAATAAGTATTATATTATAAAATAAAAGTTACCTATATATAATCTGATCCACTTTAACATTGTATCAGAGCTAGATTAAGGAAAAGATCAGATCAGATTTATATAGGTAAATCCATCCTCTATTTATCCTTAAATTCTTCAACTCCCTTCTACACTTCAAAATGGTGAATGGTGTTAGATTTGAGGATCGAGTTGAAGGGGATTCTAATTTTGTATCTTGGAAGTTTAGGATCATGTTGGCCTTAAGTGAAAATGAATTAGATGGATTTGTGAAGAAAACCATATCGGAACTAGAAGAAGAAGATGAAAAGCTTCAATGGATGAGAAAGAACAATAAAGCCATGAAGATGTTAGTTGACTTAGTGAAAGATCATATAGTGCCAATTATCTCCAAGATGGAGACTGTCTATGACATGTTCAAATCATTAGAGAACATGTATGAAATAAACAACACAAGCTAAGTTGTTGCTCTTAAGAAACAACTCCATCATGTCAAAATGAAAAAAGGAGAATTCATCACCCCATACTTCATGAGGATCACTCAATTGAAAAATCAACTCTCTACTATAGGTCACACAATAGAGAGCAAAGAGTTAACCATGCTGGCACTAAATGATCTCCCCTCCTCATGGGAGGCATTTATTCAAGGGATAAGTGCAAGATCAAAACTTCCTAAGTTTGATCGATTAAAGAAAGATTGCATTCAAGAAGAGTCTAGATTGGCTATAAGCGGCATTGGCCAAAGCTCCATAAATGAAGATATTCATGTTCTTGCCGCACACTCCTCAAAGAAAAAGGGTAAGAAAGGACACTCCAAAAGAAAGAAAGATGAGGAATCTAATGGTGCTCCTACATTCAAAAGAAGGAAGGATATTTTAGAAATCCAATGCTTTAGATGTGACAAATATGGTCAATATGCAATGCAATGTCCAACCAGGACTATGACTCAAGCTTCCATTGCAGATGTTGGTGAAACTCCTCTACAAAAGGATTCAAATGGATTCATATTCTAATTTGAAAGAAAAAAGTTTTTTTTGGTTGAATAATGTTCATGAATTTAATATGTAGTTTTTGTTAATTCATGTAATTACATTATGCGTGTTATTTCTAAAACAACTTTGTCAGTAGATGTTCGCTTACGATAATTGCATTTGGATATCTTGTGTTTTTAAATTTTTTCAATTTACTATGAGAAATTTGTTCCTTACATTTAGGACATCTTTAGAATCATAGTTTGTTGCGTTTCAGGCTATAGAGTTTTGAAGTTCTATTTGTGATGAAGAGATTAAAATTTAGGAGGAATATGCAGAGGACTTTAGTGGAGATTCTGAGATTTTACATTTCCAAATTTTTTATAAAACAAATATCTAAGGTGCAACAGTTCACTTGTGAAACTCATAGAGGCACTTGTGCTGGTAATGATAGCATCTAGTGTTTAAAGCCAAGATTGAGACAAGAGGGCTCTCTCAGTGAGAGGGAGCATACTAAAAGGGGATTTTCTATATCTCAATATGATCATATTCTTGCTAGGTAGGGTTTGATCTTATAACAATAGATCCATGGTGGTTTTGGATCTAGCACTTCCAACCGTATGAGGATCATACCAAATGATGAGAGTCTCCTAAAGAAAGATATCTTCCATGATTGGGACCATGTGAATAGGGGATGCTTCCGTGATAGAGGGACCAGCTAAGAGGATGTACTTCTATTGATATCTAAGGATCTTGGTTATATTGGTTCAGAGGGAGTGGACCATGTCAAGATGGTTTCTCTAGTAATCAGTCAAAGGATTATGAATCATGGGATGGAGTCCCATGTAGACTAAAAGGCCCTTTATGCTAGCTCCTAAGTCATGATATTTTTGGATAGATGAATACTTGATGAGCTTGGAATACACCACGAGTGATGCAGACTCCAACCTTGTTTTTCATGAAAGGTAAAAGCATGTGGAGGTCAAGTGGAAAGGTATGTTATTCAGTTAAGAAACATTAGTACTAATGAAGTGATGACAAACATTCTCACCAATCCTCTCTCTAGAATAAAGTTTGTGTACTTTCGAGATAAGCTTGGTATGTGGAAAATGTAGCCCTAGTTGAGATTGAGTCTCATCATCATTGATTTGATTGTATTGTTTATTATATTAATGTATTCTTTCTTATTATAAGATGTTTAAAGTGTAAACTCTTATTAATGCAACTTATTAATCTGATATGGTTCATGATTAATGTCATGTGTGTGACTCCATGACAACATCTTGTGAGAGAATCCGTGATGACCTTCTTGTACTTGTGTGTTCACCCTCTGGATGAGCCATGGTGGATATAATTGTGAGGTGACGATCTCTCAATGATAAACATGTATATCTAATCATTATTGTAAGGTGATGATCTTACAATATTGATTGATCACACCATTATAATGGATATTGTGAGACGTGATATCTATGGATATGTCATGATGTTTATGATGTTGTGGAAATGGGGACAAGGCAACAATAAAGTTCAATATAAATAAGTTAGTTTCAACCATAAAACCAAAACAAAGAACTAAAAACCATTCCAAACATATCAAAAGAGATTTCAAAAAGCATGAAAGAAGTTTAACAAAACAAAGTAAAGGAGAAGAGCCTCCCTAAGATGCTTTCATGATGCCTTTTGATTCTTATCCCTTGTTTCTCCCCTCTCCAAGTCCCAAATGAGTGTAGCTCTCAACTTTTAGCACTAGCCATGGATGCCATATGGAGATTCAAGATGGTTGGATATGATAAACGAATACTATACAAGTGTAGATAGTGATGCTATGAGAAAGCTCTATGCTAATACCAGTATAGTAACAATACTCTAATGCTTCCTCCTTTGCTTGAGGAGAAGGGTTCTATTTATAGAAGAAATGGGCAAATGAAGGGTTAAGATTGAGCAATCTTAATAAGGGTTAAGATTGAAAGATATTCAATCTATGTGAGACTTTCAATTCAATCCCATGTTGACAAGTGTCACCATGAGGAGGCTTGAGAGGAGAGATAAGGAGCATTAAATGCTTGAGGGGACATGATGGTTACCATAGGGGGTTGGGTTAGGGTTAGGTTAATGGATATTCCTTTTATCCAAGGGATAAATGAATTTGCAATGGTTAAATGGTTACCTTAGTCAAAGAAATAAATGCTTTGAAGAGACCCATGAGTCAAAAGGATGGTTAAGTTAGAGGAAAGTCTCTAACCAAAGGTCAAATGTGAGTTAACCATAATTGGCTATGTAAGAGCCTTTAATGGTTTGGAAGACTTTAGAGGTTAACCATTTGAAGACATAAAGCCTTTAATGGTTATTGAAGACTTTGGAGGTTTTTGAGAAGTGACTTCCTTTTATTTAGGAATGTGACAATAATTAGGATAGGATTAGGATAAATTGGGAGTGATTAAAAGAATCTAGAAGGGATTTAGGCATGCAAGTGGATTTTGTAGGAGAATGCAAGTGGGAGGAATTTTGGGATTCTCAATTAAAATAAAATCATTTATTTCAATTAAATGGTGTAATTTGCATTTGGATATATATTTGAATAAATATTAATTTATTTAAATGTGAATGTGAATTTTGGATTTTATTTAAATGAGAAAAAGGGGGATAAAGCATTAAATGCTTGAAGCCTTTGAGGGAAACCATTAAAGGCTTAAGAAGACTCTAGAAAGAAGTCATTAAGTTTGAAGACTTTAAGGGAAACCATTAAAGGCTTGAGAAGGCTCTAGAAGGAAGCCATTAAGTTTGAAGACTTTAAGGGAAGCCATTAAAGGTTTCAAGTGGGTGAGGATAAATAGGATTTTAAATAAATAATTATTTATTTAAAATATTTGTGCAACTTGCATTTGTAGGAAAATGCAAGTGGTGGAGAATAAAGGCGATTTAAATAAATGTTAATTTATTTAAATGTGAGAGATAGGATTTTGGGGGATTTAAATAAAATTTATTTAAATGTGAGATAAGATTTAATTAAACAAATATGATTTATTTATTTATTTAATGGTTTGAATTTGGTTAAGTGAATTAAATCAAACAAATTGAATAATTTATATAATTAATAGGAGAAGAGGGTTAAGATGAATTAATTAAATATTAATTTAATTAATTGTTGATCGATGGTTAAATAATCAAATAAATACTAAGTATTCATTTAATTAAGTGGACAGATTTGGATGTCTACATTTACCCCTCTTTGAGATGGTGTGGTTTATCGCATCGTTTCAAAGAAAAACAAGTGAACATAGTACGTGCCCCAACATGCACCAAGTTGGTGGTTAGGTATGCCCCCTCGAGAGATGGGACAAAATTTCAATTTTTTTGGCGATCTCTAAAAAAATTTAAGAAAATTAGGCATGGATAAAATGGAGGATTTGGGAATGAAGGAGGAGAAGGGTAAGGCAGTGAGTACCCTTAGGTCATGCGGGAGATACGATGAAAATGTAGTGTTGTGCTTTTGATTGATGTTGTACAATTGATCAAAATTGGTTGGACAGTCTGGTGCAATCGGTTGAATCGCCCCGATTGAGTCAAAGCATAATAGTTGATGTCAGTTGTTCGCTTGGATAGGATAAAGTTTGAGTAAGTGAGTCAAATTGACCTGATGAGACTTAGCAGTTGATGTAATTGCTCGATGAAGTCAAGGTATTTGAAGCAAAATACTCATTGAGACTTAGACAATTGATGTAATTGTTTGTTTTGATTGTGTTTGATTGGTTGATCAACTAATAGTGTTTGTGTTTTAGGTGGTTTGTGGCATTTGTTGGACTTAGCGTACCTATTGAGACTAGGCAATTGATGTAAATGCCTATTGTAGTCTAGGTGTGTGTGAGTCGATGTACCAGTGTAGACAAAGTAACTTGCTTTGCTTATAGGATAACCTAGGTAACATAGGGTACGCAATCCCTCCTTTTAGAGATGGACGGTGATGAACGTGGCTTGATTGGTTTTATGGGACACGATGTAGGGTATGTGATGCTGATGATTGAGATGGGGAGGGTGAGGTGGGAAAGTCGATTTTAGATAGAAGGTATGGAGGACCTAGGACTCATTCCTGTGGAAGAGGATCAAAATAGAGTTATCCATTGACATGAATAGGGTGTGTATCATTGTACTCATTCATGATTTTATGGATAGTCCTTCACACGTAGATTTCTCATAGAAACCCTATTCCTTGCGTATGCATGCATACAAAATATTTACAATGTATGAATGCACAGATGTATGAGTGATATGCAACGAGATGCAATATAAACAAATGAGGTGAAATGACGATCCATGGCTTATTCGTAATGCTTTATTTCCTCATCGAGCATAGTAGTACCGATCTTGGTCGAGGTATCAGAAACCAAGGTTGAGCGTTTCACCTGTAAGAAAACATCGCAGACAAGGAAAGTTCCCCTCCTTGCAGGTTCATATACAAATGGTCGAGGTATACACTGTAGTCAGTAAACCATAGTGATCCATGACTATATTTTTGCATAGGATCGTGTAGCTTAGTGAACTTCCCACGTAGACACCATTAGTATATGTCCCAGAACTTCATTGGAACGATCCGCAAACAACAAACAAAGAAAAAGATATCAGGAACCATATCGGCTACTCTAATCACTTGTGGATATCCTAGAGTAGCGTAGGAACCTGATATAAATACAAAAAAATTGACCATGTGCTTATCAGCCAAACATTATTTTCTTGTCAAAGAAAAATGGAACCATGTCTTGTTTGTAAGGAAGGATGCATCCTTGTGAAGACGGTTGTGTGCAAGTGTGTGTTTTGTTGGTTGATTTGATAGGTGGTCATCATTTTAAGGGGTTTCAACATGTTGTTTTTGCATCTGTTACGATGTGTATTTACAAGGAACAATTTATTTTGCAATGTTTTTTATTGATTTTGATATTTTTGTCATGTTTTTGGATTTTTTTTTAATGTTGGGAATTTTTTGTGTTTTCTTCAGTATATTTTGCAAATGTTTTTGGGATTTTCTGAGATTTAAAGAATGTTTTTGGTATTATTTCAAGACATTTTTGAATGAGCAACTCAATGAATCATAAGCATGGAGAATCCACTCCCATCAGTAGGTTAAGAACATTGCCCCTAGTTAAGTGTCGGTATGAAAGCGGGATGCGGGACACATGAAGTAATAACCCTGATTGCAAATCAATAACAAGCCATGGTATAAATGATTGATGAATGGATACAATGGATGTGATCGCAACAAGTCTGAAAGATAAAGGAGCCATAGCCTTTACGAATGACGCATGTTTACCAAGTTTTTACCATCGTACTTAGCCAAGGTGCCACCGAAGTGGTTTTCACCATTTGGATGAATGATTGTTCTTTACTATTTTCTTGATTTTTTATTTTTGTATTTTGTTCAGGACTTTTTTCTTTTTCTTTTTTTTTTGTGTTTTATAATATTTGATGAGCCTGATGCTCTGCACAACTTTATGTGTGGAACTTTTTGAGATGAATGTTGTTGATCGGATCTGGTAGTGGCTCTCCTTCTGTAGTTGTTAACTAATATGCCCCAGACCCAAAGACGACAGTGATGACATATGGACCCAGCCAATTGGATTCAAATTTGCCCCGGTGTTCTCTGTTCAGTTGATTGTGAGGTTTCTCTCTAAGAACAAGATCTCCTACTTCAAATATGCGAGGTTTGACCCTATGATTGTAGCTTCTGCTCATGTGATGCTGATAGGATTTTAGGTGATTGTAGGCAACTTGTCGCTTTTCATCAAGCAGTTCCAAGTCCTAAAGACGTGAGACTCGGTATTCTTCATCATTTATTAGATTGTTCAAGGAGACTCGTAGAGATGGTAATTCAACCTCAATAGGCAAATGGCTTTTGCTCCATAAACTAGTGAGTAGGGGGTTGCGCCTGTAGGGGTTTAAATGCTAGTTTGATATGCCCATAGTGCTAGACTCAAATGAATGTGTTAATCACGACCAACATCATTGCCTGTCTTTTTGAGGATCCTCAATATATTCTTATTGGATGCTTCTGCTTGATCATTGCCTTGTGGGTAATATGGGGTGGAAAAACGGTGTTAGATATGAAACTTCTCACAGAGTTCACGGACATCTTAATTTTTGAAAGGGAGTTTGTTATCTGTGATGATGGACATCGGTACACCATATCGGTAGATGATGTAATTGAGGATGAATGAGGCAATCTTCTTGTCGATGACTTGGGTGAGTGGAAAGGCTTCGATCCACATGGTGAAGTACTCTGTGGCGGTAATGATAAATTTATGACTGTTGGATGAAGATGGATGGATTTTACCCACAAGGTCAAGTCCCCACTGACAAAAGGGCCATGGTGTTGTGATAGGTTGTAATTCTTGCGTTGGGGCATGTATCAGATCTTCGTGAACTTGACACTTCTTGCACTTTCTAACAAAGTAGTAGGAGTATTTTTCCATAGAGGGCCAATAGTATCCTGCTCGCATGATCTTTTTAGCCAATTAAGGGCCACTTGAATGAGCTCTGCAAATACCTTCATGTACTTCTTCTAACATTGTGGTCACCTCACCTTTCTCTAGACATCAAAGGAGAGTACCATCGAGACCTTGTCGGTATAGGGTTTCAATAATGATGGTGTATCGAGAGGATTGTCGTATGAAGGTTTTTTCGTTGATTGTTTGATTGGTTGGGGGGGAGGATTTGATCACATAAATAGGCATAAAATTCACCATACCATGGAGAATTGGGACCGAAGAGTTGGCAGACCATCTCAGATTCCGGGATATCATAAGCGGGGATCCAAAGTTGTTCAACTAAGAACTTGTAGCATGTGGAATTATGTGGAAGATCAAGGAGAGAGGCTATTGTAGCCATTTCATCTGTAGCTCTGTTCCAGTCTCAAGGAATCTACTCAAAAGTGATAGTTGTGAATAGTTCTTTGAAGATATCAACCATTTTCTTGTAAGGCATGAGTTTAGCATCCTTAGTTTGGTATTCATCATTGATCTGTCAGATTACTAGTTGTGAATCGCCATAGACTTGTAGCTCTTTTAAGTTCCACTACATGACCATGCATAGTCTTGTGATCAAGGCTTCATATTTTGCTATGTTGTTGGTGCATGGGAATGTAAGTCGATATCATTTTGGAATGCTTTCACCTTGAGGTGTGATGAAGAGAATGCTAGCTCTTGAACCATGTCTAGTGTATGAGCCATCAAAATATAACTTCCATTGTCGTGTTGGCATAACTGTGAAAATCTCCACATCTAGAAAATTGGAAATGAGAGGATGGTTGCCTATGAGTGGTGCTTCAGCTAGTTGATCTACAATGACTTGTCCTTTGATGGCTTTGTGTTCCACATATTCTATGTCAAATTCACTAAGGAGCATAGCCCACTTTGCCAAACGACCTGTTAGTGCTACTTTATTGAGTAGATACTTGAGTGGATATATCTTGGCAATGAGTTGTATCTTGTGTGTCAACATGTAGTGCCTTAATTTGGTGGCTGCCAAAATTACCGCTAGACAAGCTCGTTCAATAGGGGTATAATTGAGTTCATACCCTACCAATGTTCTGGAAATGTAGTATACTGCACATTCTTTTCCTTCTGCATTATGTTGTGCGAGTAAGATGCCTAAGGTCGTAGCTGTAGTTTATATGTATAACAATAAGGGCCTATCTAGAGATGGTGGTGTCAGTAATGGTGGCATCATTAGGTAGTCCTTTAACTGTTGGAATGCTTGCTGGCAATTCTCTTCCCATTTGAAACGAGCATTCTTGTGAAGAAAATGTGTCAAGGGGTGACATTTGTCAGCCAATTGTGCGATGAAATGCCAAATTATTGGAGCCTTCCTTGTAATGTTCTTAGTTCACTGATGTTCCTAGGAGCTGGCATTTCCATAATTGCTTTGACCTTTGCAAGATCAACCTTAATTCCTTTGTTTGAGACAATATATCCTAGGAGCTTCCCAAGGTTACCCCAAAGACACACTTCTTTAGATTTAGGCGTACATTATATTGCTCCAGTCTATTGAAGATTTTGTCTAGTACAACGAGGTGACCCTCTCTGGTTAATGATTTAGCTAGTAAATCATCCACATAGTCTTCCATCAATGTATGCATCATATCATGGAAGATAGTAGTCATTGCCCTTTGATATGTGGCACCAACATTCTTGAGACCGAATGTCATTACATTCCAACAGTATGTACCCCTTGGGCATGTAAAAGTTGTTTTGTGTTGATCCTCTGGAGCAATCTTTATCTGGTTGTATCCTGAAAATCCATCCATGAGTGAGAGCATTGCATGTCCTGCTATGAGGTCCACGATCATATTAATGTTTGGAAGAGGGAAGTCATCCTTAGGACATGCTTTGTTTAGATCTCTAAAATCTGTACAAATACGACTGCCCCTAGTCGGTTTTTCTACTGGTACTAGGTTGGAGATCCATTCTACATAGTCAATGGGTCTTATGAAACCCACATCTAATAGCTTTTGAGTTTAGCTTTTACTAATAGTGCAATCTGAGGATGCATCTTTCTAAGCTTTTCTTTTGCTGGTCTGACTCCTGCTATTGTTAAGTGATGCATCACTAGCTCTGGATCGAGTCCTGGCATGTCTGCATAGGACCACGCAAAATTGATTTGTTTCTTGCGAAAGAACTATAAAATCATGATCTTCTGCTAGAGTCAGTGATTTTGCTAGATGTAGTATGTGTGAATTTTTAGGTGTCCCTAGATTGACCTCCTTTGTTTCTTCTACGAGAATAGACGGTCTCTCATGATTAGTGCTAAAGGGGAGAATGTCACACCTTCCATCCTCAAGCGCTTCAGAGAGGTTTTCACCATTGGATACGTCACTTGTTTTTACTCTTTTTATTTCCACAAGTACCATAGTGTGGTTTTCACTGAAGGATCTTGTTTTGATTGTAATATTTTTGCAACTAAAAGGTGTAGCATTCTCTCCAAAGTAAGTCATGTTGTTAAGTTCAATAGTATACCCAACTTTGTGATCCCCGCTTGGTATGTCATCCCATAATTCCAGAAAGTCTATGATCGCATCATTGTTTTGGAAGGTGTTAAGGTGTGGAGGAGCTTGTGGGTTCCACTCAATGAGTTCGGGGTGAATAATTAGCATTACTTCATCGATTAGGTTAAGTTCATAGGATGTGTCGGTTATGGTAAGTAAGGAGAAACCAAGGTCATCGTCAATACTATTCTCTTCGTAACCAAGCTTGAGAGGTGACCTATTTGAAGTATCCTCATTAACTGGGTCCCAAAAGGTTTTAATAAATGCATCTCCTCCAGCTTTCTTAACCTCAAAAGTGTCCCCATCAAATGATTGTGAAAATGAAGAATCCCACTCGTATTCATGTGAATCCGTCTCAGAATCACTTTTTAGAACTCTGTCACTATGTGTTATATGGATGTCTGCTGATGTGAAAGGTTTGTCGATAGTTGTTATAGGGATTTTATCAAACAGGGTTGTTGATGTTGCTTGGGTGTCTGAAGTAGGCAAGAGTCTTATCCCAGGATTGAGAGTTTGGTGGGCAACATAATTCCTTTGCTTACTTGTGGTAAATTGAGGAGTATTTTCATAACTTGAAAATTTAGACCTGGGAGGTTGATTTGCAATAGATATTGTCCTGCTTCTAGAAGGGGTGATCTTTGAAGTGGTCCTCTTATGTTTCCTTGGAATCCTGAGCTTAGAAGAGCTGCTTGAACCAGGGTTGAATCTAAGTCCAGTTGTATCTTGTGGTTGTAATAATGGTTGCAATGGCTCTTACACACCTTTCTTGTGGAATCCCAGTGCACTATGGCCATCATAGCCAATCTTTTGCATTAGGGTAAAACCTTTACCATACCTTTCTTTCGAGATCCTAACATGTTGTCTAGTTGTGTCGGAAGGGTCTTTGTAGATCCATTCCGCCAAATTTTCATCAATAGTTTCTTGTTCTTGTGATCTACCTAGGATGAAGCCATCAAGTGTAGTAGTATGGGATACAACAAGTGGCTTGAGTGACTATTGTGGTTTTCCATAAGTCCTAGGTGAGAGGGGTTGTTGGCCAAGATAGCAAAACTAACTAATATTATACTCTCATAGGCCTTCATCTTGTACTTTCATTTTCAACTTTTCTTGTTTGGGTGTAGGGATCAGTGGATTGGTGAGGTTTGTCAGGTGAATGTAAGATGATGAGGTGGTGGCTTCTCTATTGCTAGGAAGTGTGATATCAGGTTGATGTCTTATATGGTTGCAAAAAGTGAATGGTTTGGCATCACCAAGGATAGTCATCTTTGCTTTGTTATATGGAAACTTGATGCATTGATTGTCAGTAGAGGGTACTACTTGCATGGCGTGAATCAATGGTCTACCTAATAGGAGATTGTATGGAAGAGGGAGATCTAGGACTTGACAAACCACATTCTTCACCATGGGTCCTACCCTGACTGGTAGAGTGACACACCCTTTAGAGGAGAGTTTTGCATCATCATAGGCCTTGATGGTGATCTGCTTTCTGGCATCTACTGCATCTTTTGCAAATCCCAATGTTGTGATTAACTATAATGTGCAAATGTTAAGGCCAACTCTATTGTCAATCAAGACTCGCTTGATTTTGTGTTTATGTATGAATCCCTCAATGTCGAGAGGGGCGTTATGCAGTTGTTGAAAGGATGCATCATCATTCTCTGCAAAATTAAGATATGGTGATCATTTGAGACTCCCAACCATGGCTTGAAATTGATCTGTATTGAGGTCGGGTGGAACTGATGCTTATTGGAGAGCTTGATCTAAGGTGGTTTTATATCAGGGGGATATACGCAAAAGTTCTAGTATGGAGATAAGTGTTGGCATCTTATCTAATTGGTCTGTAAGGTTATATTGTTTGGGCACATATGCCGCTCTTGATGGTGCACCTGGTAAGAAAATCTTGCTACGACGGGTAACAATATTGCATGCGAGATCCTTGCCTTGGATGGTAATGGTAGCAACTTGTTCATTGGCATCATAAAGATTATCGACAATATAGGTATAGGTTGCGTGTGTATAATCTGTCGTGCTATCTTGATTCTTACCTTGATGGAAGTGACCTCCTTTCTCTTATGATGGGAGTGGATTTTTTAACATAGTATGATCAGTATTGGAAGTTTTTATATTGTGAACATCCACTTCTATGTCACCTCAATCAATGAGGTCTTGAATGGTATGCTTTAATCGATGACAATTGTTTGTTTTGTGCCCTCTTCCTTTATGAAATTCACAATAATCATTCTCTCCACCAAGAAGGTTTGACATGTGGTTCATAGTGTGATGTTTTAGGTAATGTGATAAGATCAGAAGAGATGAGCTAGCGTAAAATCTTTTCCAGACATTCCCCCAAGGGTGTGTAGGTGCGATTGGATTTGTAAGTCGGGTATCTGTTTTTAGGTTCCTCTTGTTGTGTGTTTGAAGGTTGATTTCCTGGATTGGTTTGAGGATTACCTTGATTGGTAGTGGGGTTGTTGCGATTATCCATAAACCTTGCAATTTTGACAATGGGTTGGGCGATTTTGACAGTTTGTGCATCCACAACACCATCATTAACAATGTTTTTGTTCTTAGCCCAAAACTTTGGTTTGTCACTGTATATGGTGAAAATGGATAACAAACAACAATAATATTGAAAGACTAAAATGGATTCAACCACTAAACCCTAGCCTAACAATGAACAAAGATCCACCATAACATATGAAGATAACCTAAGACAATGTAAAATAACTCAAAATCATAAAGATTATACTATCACATGTCCAATAGGGTTTTGATCTCCATTCTTCCTATCTCCATTGATCTTGTTTGATATGCTTGCTCTCAGATTTTTGTATGCACAAGAGCTCAACAAAGAACGGAATGTGGTTGCAAGTAGGATCGTAGTGTAGCCAAGTACTCCAAAATCAGTCATTAGCATGTGTCATTAGGGTTTGACAATGAAGAAAGCATCTCCTTAAATAGAAGACACAATAAGAAATGGAGGGTTAAGATTGAGAGGTGTAAAAAGAGAGGTCGGCTAGGATTAGAGGGTAGGTAAAAGAAATAGCAAAATAATGAAAGAGGTAGGTAGTGTATGAATTAAGAGATGAATGACATGTGTCATGTGTAGAAAAAGATAATGAATTAATTAAATAAATAAAGATTTATTTAATTAATAGAAGAAGTGGGATCAATTAAATAAATAAGATATTTATTTAATTTAGGAAAGGGATAATTTAAATAAATAAATGTATTTATTTAAATGAGAAATAAGGCTAGAAGAGGATAAATGAATTAATTAAATAAATAAAAATTTATTTAATTAATAGAAGAATTAGGCTTAGATAATTAAATAAATAAAATATTTATTTAATTAAACATGACAATTTTGGGTGTCTACATTTTGCCCCCTCTTTGAGACAATGCGGCTTGTCACGTTGTTTCAAAGAAGATAAGATGAACTGATACAGAGTTGCCCCAGGATGGGAATAATATGCCCCCTCGAGAGATTGGATGAAAATGTCTGAAAAGATTGCAGACAATCTCTCGATAAGAAAGATGGGATAGAATGGGTTGAGCGAATAAAGTGACAAAGTCACAGGATGAAGAATACTGACCCGGGAAATGAAGACGAGGGCAATCTATAAGATAGACCACAGGGGAAAATACATCCTCATTGTCATCTACACCCTTAGAAGATCATAGTGCAGAGCGAGAAAAGAGCAGTAGCAGTCAGCAGCGATGGCATCCATTCATAGATTCGACCGTGTTCGCCGATTCCAGCGACCAGCCGATGCAGGAGAGCCGGTAAGTACCCGAAAACCTCCTCGTACTTTCACGCATTTCGAGTTTTGTCATAAATGCATGTTTAGTAGCAATAAATGCACTAGGAATAGGGTAGTTGAAATATGTAAAAATGCGCAACCGCGTCTGTGTCGGTGCCAAGCGCGTCTGTGTCCGACAGGCGCGTCTGTGTCAGGTCCAGGCGCGTCTGTGCCTGGAACCGCGTTTGTGCTGAATGCGGACGCGTTTGTGAAATGTAGAAGCGTTTATGTCATGTAGGGACGTCTGTGTTCCCTGGTCACGTTTGTGCATGACATAGGCACGTTTGTGTTCAGAAAACGCGTCTGTGTTGCAGAAGCGCGTTTATGCAGTCTATAAGCGCGTTTATGAGTGAAAAGTGTGTTTGTGTGTCTAAATGCATGGTTTTAGTCTTCTAGGTCAAATCGGCAGTTCTGTGATGAACATCCGCTGTCGATTGGATAAGCTACTGAGAGGATACACTCAAGCAGGTCCTCTAGGAAGAGTAGAATAGATCAAGGCACTTTGTGATGAACAGGGAGCACCAAGATAGGCAACACTTTGTGATGAACAGGGAGTGCGAATGTGAGTGACACTTTGTGATGAACAGGGAATGTCACACACGTAGTACTTTGTGATGAACAGGGAGCACTACTAGGGTAGATAGCAACACTTTGTGATGAACAGTGAGTGTCACTAGGATAGATAACTAGATGCATTTAGGTAGCAAGTAGCATTTTGTGATAAACAGTGAATGCCACGATAACGGACAAAATTGATTGTGTGACTGCAGGAGTATTTGCCGATGTTAGAGTCACGGGAGAGATTCCCGTCGACTCAGAGACTGCGACCAGAGTTGTCGATTCAGGACATGATATCCATTGAGGAGATGGGTCTCACACATGTGCTCTATGTGCCTGAGTTTCGGGCAAACATGGGGTTGCTGACTGCGTTAGCTGAGAGATGGCACTCGGAGACGTGCACGTTTCACCTGTCGATGGGTGAGATGACAGTTACATTAGAGGATGTCTACAGGATTCTGCATATCCCTATTGATGGAGAGTTGATTCCCTATGACCGTGACGGTGACAGGGAGGCATTGAGATGGGTTTTCCAGGATCCCGGGTTGGAGATGCGAGCAGGTCATGTAGCCTGGGATACCATGATTGCCACAGGTTTAGCATTGTCGGCAGTTATTGGGGGAGCCATCAGTGGGTATTTGTGTCCAGACAGGGCCACACGAGGATTGGCAGTGGGCTGGGGAGGGGCATTGGAGACGCTGATGACAGAGCACACCAGGTATGCATGGGGGCCATGTGTCCTGGCACATTTGTATTATGAGCTGCATCAGTTTGTGTACCACGGATCAGTGGGTTTGGGCTGCGGCATGACTCTCTTGCAGGTGTGGGCTTATGAGCACCTTCCCATCACACGACCCATTCATTTCAGAGGCAGAGGACAGGGATGGAGCTTTGTGCACTTGTACGACATGATTACTTCCCAGCCTCAGATTGGTAGATTGGAGCATTGGAGGCGCGTCATAGATGACATAGACATGGTCATCTAGAGGCCGTACCTGGGGTGCGAGGAGTGGGAGGACGACGCATTGGAGCTACCATATGTTTTTAGGAGTAGGTATCTGATGGGGCGGACGCCCTATATTCTGGAGAGGCAGCTTATTGACAGGGTATGCAAGCAGTTTGGGCAGATCCAGCGGATGCCACGGGGCTCGGGCATGTATGCCCGTACGGTCAGAGATCAGGTGCAGTTTGGGCCGCTATTATCATATGATCAGGCGGTGACATAGCTAGCAGAGATGATGTCGATGCCATGGGACATGTGGCCAGAGGTAGATGATGCAGGGATGGATGCAGAGTACTCTGCGTATTGGGCAGAGCATCCGTTTCCCAGGTTGACAGATCCGATAGAGCCACTGGAGGGAGAGGGTGGAGGAGATGATGAGTAGCACCTCGGAGGGAGGGAGGACAGGAGAGAGCAGCTCCGGTGGTGAGAGGACGGGGTGGACTGCCCCTACAGGTACCAGCAGCACAGGGTCCTAGACAGGGACCGAGACAGGTGCAGGGACAGGGACAGGTACAGGCACAGGTACCTATTCAGGCATCTAGACAGGTGCAGGCAAAGGCACAGGGACAGGCACCTGTAGAGGAGGAGCCACAGGCAGAGGCTAAGGGCGGAGATCCTGAGGAGGATGAGCTGTTGAGGCTGCGAGAGATCTGCCAGGGCCAGGCAGATGAGATTGAGGACTTGGTGCGGGAGAGAGATCACCTCAGGATCAGGGTCAGAGACACAGAGCGGGAGAGAGATCACCTCAGGATCAGGGTCAGAGACACAGAGCGGGAGAGGGATCAGGCCATCCAGAGATATATTGAGGCCGAGACAGCTCTGAGGGAAGGGAGGCGGGCAGCAGAGGATGCAGGGGCAGGCTACGCATATGTCTTGCGAGCCGGAGAGGAGATCGCCTACTGGAGGGATCTATACTATGCAGCCGTGCCAGCAGATCAGCGGGCTAGGAGCTTCCATAGATCGTCGCGCACAGCAACGGCTATGGGAGGGAGTCGCAGGAGGCAGGCATCCAGCGGTGGGGTCATGGGGCCTCCACCACCACCAGAGAGACAGGGGGATCCTGGGGCGGGACCATCTATAGCTCAGACTCCGTCGAGGCCAGGCAGCTCCGAGGGAGGGAGTTCCTCATAGCTATAGTGGGCTCCCATTGTATCAATATATGTATCACTTCTTGTATTGTAGACACCTGCGGGTGATTCTTTGTAGCCATATGATTCTTTTGACATCATTGTATCATGACACATTGTGATTATATATGAGAGATAATTCATTTTTGCGGCAGCTATATGCATGTGTACCTTATGTGATGAGATGCTTCTATGATGTATATGTTTTATGATATGTATGCTTATATGATGCAATGCAATATATTTTTGTTCTTTTATGTTGTATATGAGATGCATGATGCAAATGTGAATGTATGTAATGCAAATGATTACTTACATAATGAAAATGTGAGATGTACTAACATGTGTTGTATGCAGGATGTGATGCAACTGTGTATGAAATGCTTATATGTGGTGATGTAGGTGCAGCTACATGAAATGCTAATGTTTTTGGTGTGTCATTATACTCAGTCATGTGATAGCAGGCTACGCGGACTCAAGAAGGACAATGGAAGTCAATCAAGAAAGGGGGATGGAAGATAGAAGATATGAACGTGAAAGAGCTTCTTGTGCGTTATCATCATTGAGCTTATTATGACAAAATAGGTTATGACAATCGAGGCATATGTTCGACCTAGAAAATCATTGTACCTGTTTGCATGGAGATAAGACAGTCACAAACAAGGAATGCCCCAGTTCATACTAGACTCACAGTGTCCTCATATCCTTGGACAAGTCATAGCATTACTAAAAGACAATCCACAGACAGCAAATGCAAATAGGTGACGATACCCCATCCTCGCCTTTCTAGTCAAAGACATCCTGGAGATAGAATCTCTAGTCAGAGACATCCTGGAAAAGCTAAAAGACATGTCACCAAAAGATAAAATCAAAAGAAAACCAAGACTCGACACCAACATCCACTATAGTCCTCAAGTTTAGTGTCTCTTGTCACTTGTATAAGTCTTATTCGATTGTGGTCACAATGTTCACTTTCACAAAAAGGATAGATAGCACTGAACCATATGTTGTCTGAGTCTGTTGAAAAATTTGATTTGGTTGAAGCTCATTGTTGCTGCTGTGTCTCATCTGAAACTGACTGAATCCATGAAACTGATACTTTATTGCGGAGAAGATGGAACTTTATTGCGGATTTGCGATGCAGATGCTGCTTTATTGCGGATTCTGTGCGGATAGACTTGAAGGAAACTGGAAGAAACTGTACTCCTTGAAACCTGTGATGTTCTCAGTTCCACACCCATTACTAGACGTAGGATTGGCCGTAGTCACAGATAGGCTCTGATTTATTATGGATGGAAAGGGAGTGAAAAGGGAGGGTTATGGATGGCTAACCAATCTTAGGTAGATCAATAACAAGCCATGATGGGAATAGGTAAGTTTATTATGAACGAATAGGTTGTGAGTGTGTGCAAAGTGAAAGGATGAAAGAGAATCCTGAAGGATGGAGGAGCAAAGTCTCTCTACGCATGGCGCTGGTGACCCAGTTTTCACAATGGTACTTGCCCAGGGCGCCACCGAAGTGGTTTTCACCGTTGGACGAAATTATTTCTCTTTACTTTTTTGATTTTTCAATTTTTTTTGTTGTCACAAGGCGCCTGTTTGCCAGGTTTTCACCAAGTAACGATTTTTTGTTTTTATAATTTTTTTGTATTTTTGAAATTTTTTGATTTTTTTTGTATTTTTGCATTAGGATATTCCAAAGAGCTTATGTGTAGAATCTGCGAAGGTGCATGCTGTTGATAGGATCCTCCAAGGGTTCACCTTCTGTAGTTGAGAGCTGATATGCCCCAGATCCATATACTGTTGTGATGATGTAAGGACCAAGCCAGTTGGGTTCAAATTTGCCCTTCTTATCTCTGTCTTGCTGATTCTTGGGGTTCTCTCTGAGGACTAAGTCACCTACCTCAAATGTGTGAGGCTTGACCTTGTGATTGTAACTGCGACTCATTCTTTGTTGGTAAGCCTTGAGATGATTAAAAGCAGTGTGTCATCGTTCCTCCAGCAGTTCTAGTTCTTGTAAGCGAGAGACCCTGTAGTCTTCATCGTTGATTATGTTTCTCAAGGAGACCCGTAAAGAAGGTAACTCGACCTCAATAGGCAAGATGGCTTCAGTGCCGTAGACAAGTGAGTAGGGTGTAGCTCCTGTAGGTGTGCGGACACTGGTACGATAGGCCCAAAGTGCGGGATTGAGTTGGACATGCCAGTTACGGCCAGCGTCGTCGACTATCTTTTTAAAGATTTTGAGAATTGTTTTATTAGATGCCTCAGCTTGGCCATTACCTTGGGGGTAGTATGGTGTGGAGAAACGGTGAGAGATATGGAAGCGCTCATAGAGTTCACGAACGTCCTGATTTTTGAAGGGACGCCCGTTATCAGTAATAATGGAAGTAGGAATGCCGTATCGGCAAATGATGTAGTTCAGGATGAAAGTAGCGATTTGTTTCCCAGTAACTTGTGTGAGAGGTACGGCTTCAATCCACTTTGTGAAATACTCTGTGGCTGTGATAATGAATTTATGTCCATTGGAAGAAGGAGGGTGAATCTTGCCTATGAGATCGAGTCCCCACTGACAAAAGGGCCAAGGAGATGCAAGTGGCTGTAGTTCCTGTGCTGGTGCATGTATAAGGTCTCCATGAATTTGACACTGCTTACACTTTTTGACAAACTGATATGCATCTTTTTCCATAGTAGGCCAGTAGTATCCAGTCCTGATGAGTTTCTTGGCCAAGGTAGGACCACTAGTATGCGGACCACATATCCCTTTGTGCACTTCTCGTAATGCAATCTGAGCTTCGTCACTCTCTAAACATCTAAGGAGGGTGCCATATAGACCTCGTCGGTATAGGATATCAGCTAAAATGACGTATCGAGAGGATTGGCGAATGAAATTGCGGCGTTAGTTGTTCGATAGATCGGGAGGTAAGATATTGTCGCGAAGGTATGTGAATATGGAACCATATAACTGGGATTCAGGACCAACAACACATATCATTTCCGTAGGAGTGATCTCATATGAAGGAATCAGCAGGTTGTCTACCAGGAACTCATAGCAGGTCTCATTTTGCGGTAGATCAATGAGCGAAGCAATTGTAGCCATGGCATCAGCAACACGATTCTGTTCTCTTGGTATCTGCTCAAACTCTATCTTTGCAAAGTGCTGTTTCAGATCATCTACCAGTTGTTTGTAAGGCATTAGCTTTTCATCTTTTGTTTGATAATCATCAGTTACTTGACGGATGACCAGTTGAGAATCCCCAAAAACATGAAGCTCTTGGATCTTCCACTGAACTGCAATTCTTAGCCCAGTTGTTAATACCTTGTATTCCGTTATATTGTTGGTGCAAGGAAATGATAAGCGGTATGACTTTGGTATAGAATCGCCTTGAGGAGTTATAAAGAGTATACCCGCTCCTGCCCCATGCTGTGTGTATGAGCCGTCAAAGTATAGTTGCCATGGCTTTGCAGGTGATATTGTTAGAATGGACTCATCTGGAAATTCTGACTGTAGAGGAACATCATCTATCATGGGAGCATCTGCCAATTGATCTGCAATTGCTTGTCCTTTTATAGCTTTTCTGTCCACGTATTCAATGTCGAATTCACTCAAGATCATTACCCACTTGGCTAGCCGCCCAATAAGTGTAGCTTTGTTGAGAAGATATTTTAGTGGATCAATTCTGACAATCAACTTAGTCTTGTGAGTGAGCATATAATGTCGTAATTTTTGTGAAGCGAAGACCACAGCGAGACATGCACGCTCAATTGGTGTATAGTTCAGCGCATATCCCACCAATGTGCGACTGATATAGTAGACTGCTTTTTCCTTGCCGTCAGGTATTTGCTGTGCTAGGAGTGCCCCCAGTGCTGTTGGAGTAGCTGATATGTAAAGTAGCAATGGTTGATCTGGAATTGGTGGCATCAAAACTGGCGGGTTCAAAAGATAGTCTTTAAGGGCCTGAAAAGCCTGTTGACAGTTCTCATCCCATTTGAACTTGATGTTTTTGTGTAGCAGGTGCTGGAAAGGATTACACTTATCTGCAAGTTGTGCTATGAATCTTCGTATGGACTGGAGTCTCCCTTGTAAAGACCGAAGTTGACTGATATTCTTGGGTGGCGGCATGTCCAAGATAGCCTTGACTATTGCTGGATTAGCTTCTATTCCCCTTTTAGACACAATGAATCCTAGGAGCTTCCCGGAGGTTACTCCAAAGACACATTTCTTAGGATTTAACCTTACCTTGTACTTTTCCAACCGATCAAAAGCAACTGAAAGTATGTCCAAGTGTGTATTTTTGTCTATTGATTTAACCAAAAGATCGTCAACATAATCTTCCACGGTTATGTGCATGAGATCATGGAAGATAGTAGTCATAGCTCGTTGATACGTGGCACCTGCATTTTTCAGCCCAAAGGGCATGACATTCCAGTAGAAGGTTCCCCATGGACAAGTGAATGATGTTTTATGTTGATCTTCGGGTGCTATCCTGATTTGATTATATCCAGAAAATCCGTCCATTAAGGATAACATCTCATGGCCTGCTGTGAGATCAACAATTAAATCAATGTTTGGTAATGGAAAATCGTCCTTTGGACAAGCCTTGTTGATATCCCTGAAGTCTGTACATATTCGGATGCTGCGATCTGGTTTGCTAACAGGTACTAAGTTGGAAATCCATTCGGGATAATCAATTGGACGTATGAATCCGACATCCAGTAATTTCTCCAGCTCTGCCTTGACTAATAATGCCACTTGTGGATGCATTTTCCTCAATTTCTGCTTTACTGGTTTTGCCCCCGGTTTGACTGTTAAATGATGCATCACCAAATCCGGGTCTAGTCCAGGCATATCAGCATAAGACCATGCGAAGTTGACTTGTCATTCCTTAAAGAAGCTTATGAATCTTTCTTTCTCGGCCTCTGTCAATGATTGAGCCAAAAATATGTTATGTGGAACCTCTGTTGTACCAATGTTTGTCTTTATAGTCTCCTCTACCAACATGGATGATTTTTCCTCGTATGATGCTGGGAGAATGTCAAGCCTTCCATCTTCGGGCGCCTCAGAGAGGTTTTCACCCTTAGATACGTCCTTTCTTTTTACTTTTTTGGAGTCAGATAGCGCCACAGTGTGGTTTTCGCCATAAGACCCTTGTTTTGTTTTTATTTTCACATTTTTGCGACTAGAAGGCCCGACACCCTCACCAAAGTATGCTATGTTGTTGAGCTCTATGGCATATCCTGCTTTGTGGTCTCCAGGGGGAAGATCATCTCGAATGCCAAGGTAGTCGATAATAGCTTCGTCATTTTGAAATGTATCAAATTGTGCTGGTCCTTCATGATCCCAGTCAATGAGTTGGGGGTGAACGAGGGGAAGGTCTTTAGTGTTTTTAGAGTCCGCAAGGCTAATAGTGAAGATGTGGTTATATTCAGGTATGTCCAGATAGTCATCGAGGTCGTCAATGGCACTCTCCTCATCAGTTTCGATCGTGAGTGAGTCCAAATTATCATCACTAGTAGCACCCTCAGGGACAGGTGTCCTCATCCTATGTGATCTTGACCTAGGGCCTTGAAACGTCGACTGTGCGGGATCCTTATGGGTCGGTTCTTGACCAACTCTGAATTTCTTGTAAAACTCCTCCTCCTCTGTAGGTTCCTCTGGCTCTCTAAATGTCTCGTTGAGCTCATAGTCGCTGGAGGATTTGTTTGAACCCCATTCCCATTCATTGGAATCTGTAGAATAGTCATCTTCTTATTGAACTTCAGCCACTTTGACTCGCCATATCTGTTTTGTTCTTTTATTGTGAATCTTGGAATTTAGAAAACCAAGCCCCTTGGAGCGTTCCCTTCTTGTAGTTAGCTCAGGTTGTAAAGGCTCCATGACACCTTCTTTGCGTAGTCCAAGAGGACTTTTTCCATCATACCCGAATCTTTGCAGAATTTTGAAACCTTTGCCATAGTTCTCACAGGGTATTATAATTTGATCATGTGTATCCTCTTCAGCGTCCTCATATAGCATTTTATATAAATTTTCTTCCTCTAGTTCACCCCATTTTTGAAAGACGGTAGGATCCCATTTGAGTAGCATGAGGGAGATTTGCTTATTAGGATGTGGCCTCCCATATTCCTTGGGGGAGTTCATGACTTGTCGTAAGAACATTGTTTGATTCAGAGTGTATTCTCCCATGCCTTTGTCTTGAAACTTGGCTCTAAGTTCACCTTGTTTGGATGTCGAGGGCTTTAATGACTCAGGATCAATATATGCTGAAGAAGGAGTAGCCTCACGATTGCTGGGAATGATAGTCTCAGTATGTGATCTCAAGTTATTGCAATATATGAATGGATTTGGATCACCATTGACCGTTACCTCGACTCCATTATGAGGAAACTTAATGCATTGGTGGTATGTTGATGGGACTGCCCTCATTTCATGAATCCACGGACGTCCTAGCAATATGTTATACGTGAGGTCTAGATCCAGGACTTGACAAACCACGTCCTTTGTGACTGGCCCTATTCTTAGTGGTAAGATGACCGTGCCCTTGGACGAACGCTCTTCATCATCATAAGCCTTAATAGTGATTTGGTTTGTAGCATTCACAGCCTTGTCAGAATATCCCAATTGTCTGATGGTGCTCAATGTACAAATATTAAGACCTCCTCCTCCATCTATTAGGACTCGCTTTATTCGATGTTTATGTATGAAGGCTTCAACATGTAGAGGTGCATTATGTGGCTGACTTATGGAGGCGTCATCGGCTTCTGTGAATGTGAGGGAGTGTGGAACGGATAGGTATCCCACCATGGCCTGAAACTGGTCCACGTTCAGATCAGTAGGGACAGCAGTATCTCTCAAGGTTTTATCAAGGATAGCTTTATGTGCAGGAGATATACGTAAGAGCTCAAGAATAGAGATGAGTGCAGGTGTCTTCCCTAGTTGTTCTACAAGGTCGTACTCAGGCTTGGTTGATGAAAGATTGGTATTCTTAGTAGAGGCACCTGGCAATGTAATCTTACCTCGATGGGTTGTAACATGACATTCAGAGGTAGATTCGGACGAAGATCCCACACCTTTTAGAACAATTTTGGGTTTTTGAGAAGGATTCTCAGGCTTTTTGTTTTTGATAGTAATGGTAGAAATATGATTGTCCATTGAGATGTGATTGATAGTAGAATCATAATTGTAAGGTGCTCTAGTGTAATTAGCTTGATCATCTGTGACTTTGCCTTTTCCTTTGTCATGTTTTGGGAATGGTTCCTTAAACACCTCATGCTCTTGGTTAGATGAATGTCCCTCAATCTCAATATCTCCTCTGTCAATGAGATCTTGTACAATGTTTTTCAATCGATGGCAATTACTTGTCTTATGACCCTTGCTCTTATGAAATTCGCAAAATTCATCATCATTCCACCAATTCGGTTTTACCTTTGGTTCATATGGAGGAAAATCTGGGACCGTGATCACTTTGTTTGCTACAAGCTTTTTGAATACTGATTCAAGTGGTTCTCCCAATGGAGTATACTTCCTTCGTTTAGCAGCCGTTTGATTGTTCACTTGATTGTTGGTAGAATTTGAACTAGAAAAGACGAACTTTGGTCTCACTGTATTGGCATCAACAACACCATCATTAACCGTGTTCTTGTTCTTGTTCCAAAATTTTGGTTTGTCCTTTCCTTTGAAGTCCTCTTTGTTTTCTTTGAATAGCTTGATAACTCCTTGTTCAATTAAGACTTTTTCTGTTGCTAGGCCCTTTTCAATGACATCCTTGAATGTAGACAAACAAGCTTTTCTGAGATCATAGCCAATAGTTTTATTAACGTTTTGTGTGAACATCTCCACCATTTGTTTTTGCGGGATCTCACAAGAGCATCTGCTAGCTAAGTTTCTCCATCTCTGTAAAAGTGTTGCGAAAGATTCTCCTTCCTTTTGTTTCGTATTGCACAAGGTAGTAACTGAGACATCTGTTTCAATGTTGTAAGAGAAATGCTGAAAGAATGCCTCTGCTAAGTCGCCCCATGACTTAATACCGGGAGGTAATTGAGAAAACCATTCCATCGCTTGATCTCCTAAGCTCTGTGGGAACAACCTCATTAAGTATGTTTCTTCTGCGGCTACCTCAATGCAAGCTGTGAAGAATTGTCTTATATGTGCCTTGGGGTCTCCTCTCCCTCTATATTTGTCAAATTTTGGTGTTACAAAGTGCGGAGGAAACGGAGGCATTGGAATGCTCTTATCGAAGGGATAAGGGCATATATCTCTCATAGTATATGTGGGTTTTGATGTGCCCATGTCTTCCACTTTCTTTTGTAGATCTCTAATTTGTTGCTCCAAATTATTTTTGGGAGGAGATGGATTTCTTGTAGCATATCCCATGTTTGAAACACCCATTTGAGGAGGAACTTGCTGCATATATGGATGATACTGATCGTAGACATGTCCATATGGAGGTCTATATTGTTGCGACATATATGGAGCACTTGGCATAACTTCTTGTTGAGGGACCCCATATCTGTTTTGCGTATATAAACCATATTCAATAGGCCTTTCATTTTCCATTGTGTTGCCCCCAATTTTGACATGAGGTCTCCTTGTGTCAAAATTTTGAGGATGTCCTTGTGTATCCACTTGTCTTAATTGACCCATATCTTGAGCATGTGTTTGAGCATAAGGCCTCCATGATGGTCTTTGAGTGTAAGTATCATATATTTGAGCTTGTGTATGTGGTATTGCTGGTTTTTGAAGCAAAACTGATGGTGACTCCGGCATCATATTATTTGGTCCTCCACTATTTGGTCTCCTTTGATCCATGTTAGGTTGAGTTTGTTGTGAAGGTCTACTTTCCATAAGTTGAGATAAGTCAGAATCATGCGGTATTTTGGCTCCACTTTGTGCCATCATGTTTAGAAAATATTGACGATCTCTCCTCATTATCTCTTCAACCAATCTATTGAATTGAGGGTCCATTATAGATTCTTGTATGTCTGCTGATAGTATTGAAGAATTGTCCACTGTGTCATTGTGTGTAGCATTGTTTATAGTGTTTGCGCTTTCCACATTTGGATTGTGTCTATAAACATTCATGTCTGGTAATGTAGTGTGCTCAGGATTGTAGAATACATCATTGTCATACTCATAAGAACTCATGTTTACGGATTCTTGAGCTTCTTTAGCTATTCTCTTAGATTTTTGAAGGCAGGTTTCAACCATGAACTAGGTGTTAGACCAATATGTGAGAGACTAGACGAAAATGACAAGAGTATGGAAGACCAAGAGTTGTATGGAGTGTAAATGAATCTTGAGGTGTACTTGCAATGTCCAAAGTGTAAGACCAAGTATGTAAGTAGTAGAGTAGGTGTGACTTCCAAAGAGAGGATAGTTTCTCTTGATGAGGTAAGCTGACCTTGACTCTAAGTAAGACCAAATGAGACCCAAAGGTAAGAAACCTTGATGAGGGACCACTCAGCAAAGTGTAGTTGTATGTAGTGTGTTGACCAAGAATGATGAGGACAAGCAAGTGACCTTTTGACTCAAGTTTAAACAATTGTGAATGTAAAATGAGGTATGAAGCAATGATGGACTGTGTAAGACCTTAGAACAGGCTGAATGCTAGATTAAACCTGAAGAGACAACCTAGGAAGCTCAAGTATGCCGAAACTGATTTTCTTTGTTTGCTTGACTGTTAAAGTTTTCAAATCCTGACATAGACGCCTCTGTATACTTCACAGACGCGGTTTTAAGACACAGACGCTACTCTGTTTGACGCAGACGCTGTTAAAAACACAGACGCTATTCTGTACTTCACAGACGCGCTTATCCGACACAGACGCGGTTTGAACAGACACAGACGCGTTTCTGTAACCTTAGTGCAATTTTTCCTATCTGTGAAGTTGTTTTGTTGTGACCAAATCTGATTTTTCAACTGTTTTTCGTGACAAGAGGACACAGTGTTGATGACTCAATGTTTGCAGACTGTTTAGACTCCAAAAAGTGTGTTGTTTGATGTAAAAAGTTTTTGCATACACTTGAAGACACAAAAGACACAATGTTTTGTTGTTTTGTCTTGAATGTTTGAGTGTTTAGCATAAGACAAGCACAAATCTTAGGGCTGGCCAAGACAATAGTTGTTGATCCCACATAGGGTTTTACCCCCGAGGCTACGCTATTTAGAGCGGATACTTAGATGCTTGACCTCACTGGCTCCACCCTCGGCACTCACTTCTCGGGTCAGCCAAGCATCAGTCCCCATGAAAACTCCCCATGGCGAACTTTGTATCTCTACTAAGAACCGTATGTGTGTGGGCCGCTACCAGAGGTCCGACCTCCTGCCTCAACAACTAGAAGGATTTGGGCATCTAAAACAAAGAGGTGCTAGTAAGGGCATCCGCTCGTGTGGCCATACATGCGGCACTTTCAACTCTGTAAATACAGAAGGCTCCCAGCCGGTAGGGGTTACGCCCTACAAATGATCAAATAAATTTGATCAAACGGGTTTATGGGGAGACATAGTGTCAGTATGAACTAATCAGCACACGTTATCCATAGTTTTCACCATGAATACATTTGATTATAGTGGTTTGGATGAGGTGGGTTTTCCTCGCTACCACTTAGGTCGTTCTCTTCTCACTAGTAGTCCTAATGACCACACGGGAAGACAGGCCCTCTAAAGAGTAAACAAAAAGAGCCTATTGCTCAAGACACAAAAGACAATGATCCAATTTTAGTGCACCAATTGAAGTGTTTGCTAAGATATGAAACAAGGCACACAATAAAAATTACAAAACCCTAGCTAAGGCCCTGCAACAAAATTGTTAGTAGTTTGGGTTGTTTCAAATGATAACCCCTTCCTGCAAGCACACAAGTTAGGTAAATTTTAAAAAACCCAAAAAGACTTTGTGAAAAGGGGCCTTCAACAAAACGTATTTAGCCTCCAAAGCAAGCTGCACACAACCAGGTTAGCTAGATCTGCAAGGGTTAGCTGAAAATAAACCAGATCTGAAACCCTAAGTACAAAATCCGAAAACCCAAATCGAAGGAACTTGAAAAAGTTGCAAAACAGAAAGCACAGACGCCTTTATACCAGACACAGACGTGTCTGAACTACACAGACGCGGTTCTGTAGTTCACAGACGCGATCAGAGACCACAGACGCCTCTCCCTAACGCAGACGCGATAAGATCAGTCACAGACGCGGTTAAAATTCTTAGACGCGATTCCAGAAACCTGCAAAAATAAAAATCTGGCAAAAACACAGGCGCGATTCACGATATCACAGACGCTTCTGAAACACAAAAACGTGATCCGAACACTCGCAGACGCGGAAAAAAAACCTAAAATGTCATCGAAATTGTCCGATCTGCAACTTCAAAAATGCAAAATCTGCAACAAAAATGTTAAATGCAAAGGGACAAGAGTCCCACCGAGCGTGCCAAAATGTATATGGTGAAAATGGATAACAAACAACAATAATATTGAAAGACTAAAATGGATTCAACCACTAAACCCTAGCCTAACAATGAACAAAGATCCACCATAACATATGAAGATAACCTAAGACAATGCAAAATAACTCAAAATCATAAAGATTATACCATCACATGTCCAATAGGGTTTTGATCTCCATTCTTCCTATCTCCATTGATCTTGTTTGATATGCTTGCTCTCAGATTTTTGTATGCACAAGAGCTCAACAAAGAACGGAATGTGGTTGCAAGTAGGATCGTAGTGTAGCCAAGTACTCCAAAATCAGTCATTAGCATGTGTCATTAGGGTTTGACAATGAAGAAAGCATCTCCTTAAATAGAAGACACAATAAGAAATGGAGGGTTAAGATTGAGAGGTGTAAAAAGAGAGGTCGGCTAGGATTAGAGGGTAGGTAAAAGAAATAGCAAAATAATGAAAGAGGTAGGTAGTGTATGAATTAAGAGATGAATGACATGTGTCATGTGTAGAAAAAGATAATGAATTAATTAAATAAATAAAGATTTATTTAATTAATAGAAGAAGTGGGATCAATTAAATAAATAAGATATTTATTTAATTTAGGAAAGGGATAATTTAAATAAATAAATGCATTTATTTAAATGAGAAATAAGGCTAGAAGAGGATAAATGAATTAATTAAATAAATAAAAATTTATTTAATTAATAGAAGAATTAGGCTTAGATAATTAAATAAATAAAATATTTATTTAATTAAACATGACAATTTTGGGTGTCTACAGTCACCGTTGTAGGCTGGTCTTGGACCCTCCTTGTTGTCATTGTATATTTTGACAAGTCCCTTTTTGATAAGGGCTTTCTCTATTTTAAGTCTTTGAGCTATGACGTCTTTGAAATTATCATAACATTTTATGTCTAAGTAAAATTTAATTTCCTCATTTAAGTTTGAAATAAAAATTTCAACTAATTGCTCTTCGGGAATGGGAAAGGAACGTCTACTAGAAAGGTGTCTCCATCTTTGTAATAATGTTGAGAATAACTCACCATTCTTTTGTTTTGTATTGCATAGATTGGCCATGGAGACATCTCGTTCTATGTTATGTGCATGATGAGTGATAATTTTTTGTATGAGGTCCTCAAAGGTCCCGATCCCACCAGGTAGGCATGAGAATAATTGCATGGCTGAGCCTCCCAAAATTTGGGGAAAGAGGTGCATTAAATACATGTCCTCATATGAAACCTCTAAGAAGGTGGAGAAAAATTCTCGCACATGATCTCTAGGGTCTCCCTTTCCTTTGTATTTATCAAACTTTGGGGTTTCAAAGGTGCGTGGGAAAGGAGGCATGTATATGTTTCTATCAAATGGATATGGGCAGATATCTTCGAGAGCATATTGCTTTTGTGTCCTTCCCGAGTGCACTTGTTGGGCGAGATCTTGCATCTATTGTCTTAACATATCCATTTATGTAAGATGAGGGGGGATGTTGTCGTGTTCATAGTTATCATCATAGTTATGTGTATTCCTTGCCTTCCTTTCACCGCGATTTTGTTCTTGTCAATGGCTATGTTGGGCTTGTTCTACTATATCCTTAAGTTGTGATACGTCAAAGTTAGTGAGAAGTTTGGCTCCTTCTTGAGAAAGTTTTAGAAAATGGGCATCAACACTTCCCTTGAGAATTTTTTTAAAAAGTTTGTTAAATTTGGGGTCGATAAGTGTGTCTTCTATTTGTGCTTGTGTAGGGGGTCTCAGGGTCTTCTCTTCTGGAAAAGAGGTTAACATTTGCTTCTTCTTCTTCCCATATTTCATTTTGATTTTGTTGATTACTCTGAGACCTAGTCCTAGCCATGTTTGAAGCATGCTTTTGTGGGTGAAAAAAAAGTGTGTGGTTGAGAATGAGATGAATGGAAAAGTGTATGTGTGATCCCTTCTTATAGTTCCAAGATTTTTATGATGATGATGATGAGTTGAAGTGTTTGTGGATGTTTGATCTCTTACACTAAAGGTTTGGTATCAACAAAATCCTCTTTAGAATTGCTCGTTTGATGTCTTAATAATTATGAGATGAGGTGTAGCAAGGTTTGTGTTGTTACAAACATAAGCTACCTAGTAATGAGAGGATGCACTCATGGACTAGTTTTAACCTATCTAGATGTTTAGTAATGCCTCTTAGGATGATTGATCCTAGATGTAGAGACACACTAGAAAGTAATTTTGTTGGTATGATAAGCAATATCCGAAAGGACTAAGGACAAGACCTCTTTGTGTTGAGAGTTGAGTGAATTTTTTATGTGTTTGGAATGAGTGTGAACCTTGGAATTTTCTACTAAGGGACTATGAATCTTTTGGAAATAATTTTGAAGTGAGAAAGATGGAAGAAAATGTAGGAGGATTATGTGAACTTAGGAATCTCTAGTAAGTGATTGCGGGTTGTGGAATGTATGATGGAGGAATGCGTTGTCCGTGATTGTGATGATATGATAGAGCCCTTCTTTGAAAGAAATCATGTGATGCAAGTGGTTCTAATTCAAAGTCTTTCGTAAAACCGTGACTAAAATCATGATATCTATGGATGAAAGTGTGATGTTTCAACAACAACTTACGGTTTTTCTATAAGAAACTTATTCTTTTTTGGGTTTTCTTTTCACTTTGCTTCTTTTTGGTTTTTCTATAAATTGACTTTTTGATGTATTTGAGAGATTTCCAAACACGAAGTATGGGTAGCTTTTTGCAAGAATGTGTGAAGTTGTTTTGTTGAGATTGTTTTGGGGGTGTAACTTGTTTCAATTGTTTGAATCCTTTGACAAGAAAATACGTCAAGCACACAAGCACATATTCTTGCCCTTTTCAAAAATGGCACAAAAGGTGTGGGTCTAAATCAACCCAATCATGAACTTTTTGACCCTGATAAATGTTTGTATGTTCATAGGCCTAAAGTCGGCCCAAATTTTGATTGGTATGAAACAAGATGAAGACAACTCAAACACTTTTTATCCCTGAGGTAATGGCCAGTTGCAATATTTTCAGCCCACAACTTGATATTTCTTCGACTTTGGTACTACATACCTTATGTATCTCATCGTAGCAGGTAAGGATGTGATATATTAAGTCTTGTACAAGCATAACAGATAGGTGGTCCCTATGATGGGGGAGTCACCAATTTCATCAAGATACAAGTAGCCTTTCAAAAAGCCTTGTTTCTACTCAAGGAAATATGTATGGTGAGTATCTTGGGAGCAAAACCATCTATGCTCTTGCACTGAACTTTTCACAAATATCCTCAATCAATGGAATGGGTGGGCTTCTAAAATAAGAGGTGTCTAGTAATATTCGATGTCTTTAGACGTAATTTCATTCTGCAGTGACTCACTTAAGAGCCTTGTAACTCACGGTGGGGCCCATATGTCCTTTCGGCAAGTTACATTGTAGGAACAACTACACCTAAGGCTACAACTTTTGCTCTCACCTGATTTCTATAATGGCTCGAAGGATTTACCATGCAAGGTCATCCCAAGAGTGATGTGTCTCTTGAAAGGCCTCTCTTAAAAATAGAAAATTTAGAGTGTTACTAACACTTTTCTCTTGCACCTAGGACCAAGAGAGCCAAGGG
This sequence comes from Cryptomeria japonica, assembly GCF_030272615.1. Classification (NCBI taxonomy): domain Eukaryota; kingdom Viridiplantae; phylum Streptophyta; class Pinopsida; order Cupressales; family Cupressaceae; genus Cryptomeria; species Cryptomeria japonica. The sequence continues at coordinate 256,889,816 of NC_081412.1, forward strand.
AGAGGATAGTGTGTGTTAGAATTGGGACCACTCTACAAATTTGCACAAGTGTGTCAAAACATAAAAGACACTTGTTCTTTTTAACCCATCATCACAATGTGATCTATTTGCTACTTGGATATGTTGCTCCAACATATATGGTGTTCTTTTTAACCAAGATATCAAAATGTTTGACACTTGACAAACTTTTGGAAAGAAAACCTGGTCAACAAAAATAAAGTCGTGTAGCCTTTGTAGCAAAAAGGTAAATGTGAGGTTCTTTTTATGCACCAAATGAAAAGTTGAGTTTGTTTTAGTTGCACCAAATAGAAAATGTGAAGTTCTTTTTATCCCTTTGTGAAAAAACAAGAAAGATGAAGTTCATTTTTATGCACCAAATAGAAAGTTGAGTTTGTTTTAGTTGCACCAAATAGAAAATGTGAAGTTCTTTTCATCCCTTTGTGAAAAACAAGAAAGATGAAGTTCTTTTTTTATGCACCGAATGAAAAGTTTTGTTTGTTTTAGTTGCACCAAATAGAAAATGTGAAGTTCTTTTTATCCCTTTGTGAAAAACAAGAAAGATGAAGTTCTTTTTTATGCACCAAATGAAAAGTTGAGTTTGTTTTAGTTGCACCAAATAGAAAATGTGAAGTTCTTTTTATCCCTTTGTGATAAATCAATCGCCTAGTCTCAATAGGTACGCTAAGTCCAACAAACACCACAAACAACCTAAAACAAAAACACTATCAATTGATCAACCAATCAAACACAATCAAAACAAATAATTACATCAATTATCTAAGTCTCAACGAGTATTTTCCTTCAAATACCTTGACTTCATTGAGCAATTACATCAATTGTCTAAGTCTCATCAGGTCAATTTGACTCACTTACTCAGACTTTATCCTATCCAAGCGAACAACCGACATCAACTGTCATGCTTTGACTCAATCAGGGCAATTCAACCGATTGCACCAGATTGTCCAACCAATTTTGATCAATTGTACAACATCAATCAAAAGCACAACACTACATTTGCACAGTATCTCTTGCATGACCTAAGGGTACTCACTGCCTTACCCTTCTCCTCCTTCATTCCCAAATCCTTCATTCTATCCATGCCTAATTTTTTTAAAATTTTCGAGAGATCGGCCAAATTTTTGAAATTTTGTCCCATCTCTTGAGGGGGCATACCTAACCACCAACTTGGTGCATGCTGGGGCACGTACTATGCTTACTTGTTTTTCTTTGAAACGATGTGATAAACCACACCATCTCAAAGAGAGGCAAATGTAGACACCCAAATCTGTCCACTTAATTAAATGAATACTTAGTATTTATTTGATTACTTAACCATCGATCAACAATTAATTAAATTAATATTTAATTAATTCATCTTAACCCTCTTCTCCTATTAATTAAATAAATTATTCAATTTATTTGATTTAATTCACTTAACCAAATTTAGACCATTAATTAAATAAAAAAATCATATTTGTTTAATTAAATCTTCTCTCACATTTAAATGAATTAATATTTATTTAAATCCCCCAAAAACCCATCTCTCACATTTAAATAAATTAACATTTATTTAAATCGCCTTTATCTTCCACCCACTTGCATATTCCTACAAATGCAAGTTGCACAACTATTTTAAATAAATAAATTATTTATTTAAAACCCTATTTATCCTCACCCACTTGAAACCTTTAATGGCTTCCCTTAAAGTCTTCAAACTTAATGGCTTCCTTCTGGAGTCTTCTCAAGCCTTTAATGGTTTCTCTTAAAGTCTTCAAACTTAATGGCTTCCTTCTAGAGTCTTCTCAAGCCTTTAATGGTTTCTCTTAAAGTCTTCAAACTTAATGGCTTCTTTCTAGAGTCTTCTTAAGCCTTTAATGGTTTCCCTCTAAGTATTCAAGCATTTAATGCTTTATCCCCACAACATAATGCAGAAGGCAAAGAATGTGTAGTATACTACATTTCCAGAACATTGGTAGGGTATGAACTCAATTATACCCCTATTGAACGATCTTGTCTAGTGGTAATTTTGACAGCCACCAAATTAAGGCACTACATGTTGACACACAAGATACAACTCATTGCCAAGATAGATTCACTCAAGTATCTACTCAGTAAAGCAACACTAACAAGCCATTTGGCAAAGTAGGTTGTGCTCCTCAGTGAATTTGACATAAAATATGTGGAACGCAAATCCATCAAAGGACACGTCATTACAGATCAGCTAGCTGAAGCACCGCTCACAGGCAACCATCCTCTCATTTCTAATTTTCTAGATGAGGAGATTTTCACAGTTATGCCAGCATGACAATGGAAGTTATATTTTGATGGCTCATACACTAGACATGGTTCAAGAGCTGGCATTCTCTTCATCACACCTCAAGGTGATAACATTCCAAAATCATGTCGGCTTACATTCCCATGCACCAACAACATAGCAGAATATGAAGCCTTGATCACAAGACTATGCATGGTCATGCAATGGAACTTAAAAGAGCTATCTATGGAGATTCACAACTGGTAATTCGACAGGTCAATGATGAATACCAAAATAAGGATGCTAAACTCATGCCTTACAAGAAAATGGTTGATAGCTTCAAAAAACTATTCACAGCTATCACTTTTGAGCAGATTCCTTGAGACTAGAACAGAGTTGCAGATGCAATGGCTATAATAGCCTCTCTCCTTGATCTTCCATAGAACTCCACACACTATGAGTTCTTAGTTTAACAACTTTGGATCCCTACTTATGATATCCCATGATCTGAGATGGTTTGTCAACTCATTGGTCCTGATTCCCCATGGTATGGTGAATTTTGTGCCTATTTATGTGATCAAATCCTTCCCCCTAACCAATCAAACAATCAACGAAAAACCTTCATATGCCAATCCTCTTGATACACCATCATTTTTAAAACCCTATACTGATGAGGTCTCGATGGTACTCTCCTCCGATGCCTAGAGCAAGGTGAGGTGACTGTAATGTTAGAAGAAGTACATGAAGGTATCTGCGGAGCTCATTCAAGTGGCCCTTCATTGGCTAAAAAGATCATGCGGGCATGATACTATTGGCCCTCTATGGAAAAAGAATCCTACTACTTTGTTAGAAAGTGCAAGAAGTGCCAAGTTAACGAAGATCTTATACATGCCCCAGTGCAAGAATTACAACCTATCACAACACCATGGCCCTTTTATCAGTGGGGACTTGACCTTGTGGGTAAAATCCATCCATCTTCATCCAACAGTCATAAATTTATCATTACCGCCACTGAGTACTTACCAAGTGGATCGAAGCCATTCCACTCACCCAAGTCATCGGCAAGCAAATCGCCTCATTCGTCCTCAATTACATCATCTGTTGGTATGGTGTACCCATGTCCATTATCATAGATAATAGGCTCCCTTTCAAAAATCAAGATGTATGTGAACTCTGTGTGAAGTTTCATATTCAACACCATTTTTCCACCCCATATTACCCACAAGGAAATGGTCAAGTAGAAGCATCCAATAAGAATATATTGAGGTTCCTAAAAAAGACAGTCAATGATGTTGGTTGTGATTGGCACATTCATTTGAATCTAGCACTATTGGCATATCGAACTAGAATTCGAACCCCTATAGGCGCAACCCCCTACTCACTGGTTTATGGAGAAGAAGCCATTTTGCCTATTGAGGTTGAATTACCATCTCTACGAATCTCCTTGCACAATCTAATAAATGATGAAGAATACCGAGTCTCACATTTTCAGGATTTGGAATTGCTTGATGAAAAGTGACAAGCTACCTACAATCACCTAAAAGTCTAGTAGCAGCGCATATTTAAATGTGAGGGATGGGATTTTGGGGGATTTAAATAAATATTAATATGTGAGAGAAGACTTAATTAAACAAATATGATTTATTTATTTAATTAATGGTCTGAATTTGGTTAAGTGAATTAAATCAAATAAATTGAATAATTTATTTAATTTATAGGAGAAGAGGGTTAAGATGAATTAATTAAATAATTAATTGTTGATCGATCGTTAAATAATCAAATAAATACTAAGTATTCATTTAATTAAGTGGACAGATTTGGGTGTCTACAAGTTGAAATCTCTAGAAGTAATGTCTATTGATATACCATAATGGTGGATATCATGAGACGTGATATCCATGGATAAGCCATGATGATGGATGTTACATAAAGAGATATTCATGGTGGATATTATGTGACATAATATCCGTGGACATGCCATGAAGTAATATCCTTGAATATGCCATAATGGTGGATATCATGAGACGTGATATCCGTGGACAAGCCATAATGGTGGGTATTACATTAAGAGGTTCATGGTGGATATTATGTGACGTAATATCCATGGACATGCCATGAATCAATATCCTTAAATTTTCCATTAAGGCGGATATCATGAGACATGATTTCCGTGGATATGCCATATCTCCTAATATCACAGTGAGGATATCTCTCTCTCTCTCTTATAGATGAATCTATTGTGATCACAATAAGGTGTTGTAGGATAGAAGATTATCCTCCCTTGCTAAGAGGGAGTGTTAAAATAGATAGCATCAGTCGGATGAACCAAATGTCTAATTGGCCTTACGACCTTCGACATTTGTCTTGTATTTATCTGTAAACCTATCGTTATTATTATGATCGCATATAGATATATATTTATTTATGTAACCATGTATTTATTGATTGGTTAATACTATGATTAATATTATAATCAATATTATGAATAATTAGTAACAACCTTGTGTTACTAATTATTCATAATATAAATTATATTATTTCATTATTGACATTACCGATTCATTGTAAATGATAGCATATCACTATCGGTTTGGTTGATCGATTATATTTCATGAGAATCTGATGATATTATCGTGGGTTATGCTTTAGTCTAAGGATGCCGACGTGGCTCCACATAGGAGTCACGACTCCTTGAGGAATCATGTCGGTTCCACAAGGAGTCGTGACTCCTTTATGGACCATCATTGCTTTAAATACCTTGTTATTGATGGAAGCAAAGGTACAAGACAAAGACACATAGAAAATTGACAATCTGAAAAAGGTAATAGTCGTGGAACTAATAAACATGTGTGTATCATATTTTATAATTTGCAACTACTTGGATCAAAGGCAAGGTTAATGTGATAAATAAGAGCACTCAATATTGTTGAAATAATATACAACAGTCATATCCTTGCACGTACAATAGTTGACATCTTTGATAATAAGTATTATATTATAAAATAAAAGTTGTACCTATATATAATATGATCTACTTTAATACCCTTCCTCATCTTGTTTGGGGCATATGGAAAGAGAGAAAAAATAGAATTTTTAGAGACTCCGCATCATCAGTTAAGATCGTTTTCCACAAAATCCAGAGAGTTGTGAAGGAAAATTTCAATTGTCTTAATAGTGCCCAATTGAGAAATGAGGTTCAAAGTTGCACTAATTATGATTATAAGGTTGCAAATGCTTTGCAAATTCAAATGGATATTAACAGAGTTTTCAAGACAATAAGAAAGCAACGTGATGGTACTTGCTGGCATGATCCTCCTTCGGGTTGGGTAAAAATTAACTTTGATGGGGCAGTGAAGGGTAACCTGGGTCCTGCTAGGTGTGGGGAAGTGATCAGGGATAGTAGTGGCAATTGTATTTAGGCTATGGCACTCCCCTTGGGTTTCCAGACAAACCAAATTGTTGAAGCCATTGGAGATTATTAGGTCCTCTTAATTACTAAACAAATAAATTACACTAAGGCGTGGATTGAAGGGGATTCCAAAAATATAATTTAGTGCCTCAAAAAAGAAGTGAATCCTTCATGGAATATCGCTAATTGGATTGGCTTATCTCATAAAATTATTGACTCTTTTGATAAGTGTCAAATTTCCCATACTTATAGGGAAGGTAATAAAGTTGTGGACCATTTTGCCAACCTTGGAGTTAAAGCCCATGATAAAATTATTTGGCTAAAAGGAGACCATCTAGATGATGAAGTGAGGGGGCTAATAAGGCTGGATAGCCTAACCAACCGAGAAGTTAATCTGCCATGATTATCTCTAATTTGGACATGACTCATTTTGTAATGAGTATTAGTTGTGAGTGTTGTGCGAGGGACAAATCATAGGCATTGTGCATTTATTACTATTCTAGAGCCTTCTCCTCCCACATTTTCTTGGTGCGATTGTATTCTTATTGCATTCATTCTCAGTTTGGGGTCATTTCTTGTTTGAAAAACTCATGTGCTTCAAACATTTGCAGACTTCTTTTTGGGTATAGTGGTGGTTATCAAATGGGCGGGTATTTGAAACGAGTTGAGCCTATGGACTGTACCATGCTGAAAAACAATAAACTATATGGAGAATCCTAGAGAAAGGTGGTTTCACCGCCTACATGGAAAAATTGCATGGGCTTAATGCCAAGGTGACGAGAGGGTTTGTCAGAAATTACAATAAGGGGTCAGTTACCCTTCTTGTAAGGGAAATTGTAGTGAATGAGGACCTCATTGCTGTTGTCACTGGTCTCTCAACCGACGAGGCAAAGTTTTACAAAGACATAAAATTCTTTGAAAAAGGCGGTTAAGCTTTTCCCAGAAAGAGAAGGAGAAGAAAAACCTAGTAAGAGACAAGACAACTAGCTATAATACTGCGAAGATTAAGAACATTTGGGTTGATGTCCTGAAGGTTCTTATGGAGTATGTTACTCTCGATGGGCTATATACCAGAGCTTTTGCTTATCATTTTGTGCTCCTAAACCACTTTCAAAATAAGGTGAGAATTTATTTTCCCTTCTTTCTTGCGTCCTCACTAAATGCTAGTATCGTTGAACATAAGAAGGATTTTGTCGAAAACCCTGTCTTACATGAAGGTTTGATCCTTCTTATTTTTGAATATGTTAAATATTTACCACATGTGTCTTCCTCCCCCCTGAGGTTAATATCGACTCAGATGATTCTTAATCCTTGAAGGATGATTACCACATTGACACTGATGATGATGAATTTTCTCCCACTACATCTCCCCCTAAAACTAAAGGGAAAGTCATTGCTACCAAAAGCCCTAAATTTTAAAAACATTTCAGTTCCATCTCCCCTTCCCCTGTCTAGAATCTTCATATGGGTGCTAAGAATGTTGTCGTTTTGGTTGATAACCCTCAGAGCTAGGGTAATCTTCCCTCCCCTTTGACTTCTAGTGAATCTTATCTTGACCAAAACATGGAGAGTCGTCAGCCCTTTCCGAGTACCCTTGATCCCTCCTCTCATTTGCTCAATTTTGAGAAGGATATTGTGACTGATGTCTTGGCCTTAGCCAGAGATGGGGCAATTGATACCTTTAAGATATTTAAGTGGATTTTCTATGAGATAAATGATATCTAGCTAAAACAAAGAGATGACAACAGAAACCTAGAGATAGTTAAAGATAAGGTTAAGAAAATGGATAATGTGTAGGTTTCCACTGAGAATAGCCCCTGGTCTAACAAGGAGAAGGCCTCTGTCATCAATTGCCTTAAGACCACAATGGAAGCTTTTGATAACTTAAAAAAAGATTATGAAGTTAGGATGGCTACTCGGGAAGAGAAAATTGCGAAAATTAAGGAGTCCATCAAAGCTCTTGTTAAGACCAGTCGTGGTGTGATTGGTGCCACAGTGGAAAACTTTGAGAACATGATTTGCAGCCTTGAAGAGAAGTTCCAGTTGAAAGATGTGGTGGATGTGGAAACCAATAATGAACATGACATATCCACGGGCCCCAGTAAAAGGACAAGAGGCAATTTGAAGAGAAAGGCAACGAGACCTCCTCCTGACTTTTAGAAGCTTAAGAAGATCACCAACACTATGATTGAGATAAAAAAAGAGATGGAATAGTCTATGAAGCAGCTGGAGTAGTGTTGGTTTCCAGTTGTCCCTATGTTGGTTCTGGTTCTACTGGTGTTTATGTGTTCAATTTTATTTGATGGTATCTAGTTTTGTAATTTTGGTTTGTTTAGCTAATGCCCCTTTGATGTAATATTGTTTTTTGTTTTTCTATGGGGCTAGTTGGATCTTGTGGCCTTCCTTGGCTTAATGCCTTGTTAACTCTAGACTACTCTCTGCTTTTATATTAAAGGGTTTTGGGTCCCTTCAAAACCCATTTTTGCCTTAATCAAAAACAAAAAAATAATCCTGAATAAAGAATCAAAAACCAGACTGGCTAGACGACAATACAATATTAATTGGTTGGCGAAAAGAAATAAAATAAAATTAAAATAACAGTGTCGAGCCGAAATAAAATTTTCAAACCGTGGGAGGTGGAAGAGCCACCAATAAATACTAACAACAGAGATAAAGAAAAGAATTAAATAAATACTAATAACAACCATGAAGGAAAATAATTAAATATATTTTAACTGCAGAAAACGCAATCAACCAAATTCACGGTTACCCAAAAATTCACAGGAGATAATTCAAAGTAACTTAATCCATAGAAATTACAATCATCCCAAATCAATCGCTCATATAGAAAAAACAGAATTGATTGAAAATCACATAAATTTAAAATTATAAAATTAAAATTCACAGACATCACTTCTATAATCACAATTTATAATTAAAATTTTATAAATACTTTTACAGATTAAAATCTCCAGACAACAGATCTAAAATACAAAATTAAGATTATCAATTCAAAAACTCCCAACCACAAAATCATAAACAAAAAATTATAATACATTACTCCAGAAACTTAGAATCAAAATTTCCAAATCCAATCTCAGACAAAATAATCAATCCATAATTTTTCAGAAACAATTGCAGACATATTGAACTAGTTTTTTTTTTCTTTGAAAACAAATATAATTTCCTTTACTAAACTTCCAAGGAAAATCACAAACAAAATGCGATTTAATCCCCACCTCAGTTTGAAATCCGGGAAGAACTCTGTCAGGAAAACTTTGAATCATAGCTTCTACAATGCAATATCCGACAATCCCCAGGCAATCCAAAAATGCAAAACCCAAAACTCCAATCCTCTTCAAATTATTTTCCCCATAAATTTTCCCCCAAAAAACAAGAATTGAATCTTCTCTTTTCATCTGGAAATTTTCCTACAACTCCCAAAATTTCCTCATGGGAAATGGAAACTTCCCTCCCCCCATACATTACTTCACAATAATTTAATAATATATCTTTCTAAAATTTTATTAAGTTTATTTTATAATATTAAATTAACGCATATTTTAATTTATAACTTGATTTATTAATTGTTTATGTTTTTTTAATTAATTAATTAATTTAAAACATTAATGTTTATTTATTAATTAATTATCAAAGTAATATTATTCAAATACACACACACACATATTATTTAATACACACAAGTAAATGTATTTAAATGAACTCAATTCAAATTTAAATAAAACCTTATAATAAATTAATAATTAAAATTTGCCAAAACAATAAGACAATAAACCTATGCGCAACACAAAAACAGACACATACAACATACCAAGGGCATCGGATTATGGCCTATGTGGCATCCCAATAATGGTAGACACTAGACAATAGACATTGCTCTAATACCGAGCAAGGGCTAGGGTTTAAGAAATGAGCCATATGATATCTCCCGCAACTTCCATCGAGATCATGTAGGCACACTTAGACCCGTGAAACCAGGTGGAGTCGATGCCTCGTACCTACAACCTGCATAACACCAAACGTTTGCAAATACATATGAAAGGGATTCACAACATCACATCTCGCTCACAAGTGAGTGACATGACATCGTCCCATTCACCCCCATATAGTCATAGAAGAAATATAACATATATATATATATATATATATATATATATATATATATATATATATATATATATATATATATATATATATATATATATATATATATATATATATATATATATATATATATATATATATATATATATATATATATATATATATATAATCGAACATCATATTCATTTAACATGATCATGAAGTAAAGTTTAGCACAACACACATCATCATATTCCAAGATAGTAAATCACACCTACTAAATAACATGTAATCATGAATGAAATTCCTTAGCAGTGCGGGCAAGCTTCAACTCCTTGCTGCTTCCCTCCAAGGCATCCCGATGTACTTCCTTTCCTTGTTCAAACTATCTGGTGCTATGGGGGAAAAACTTGAGAAAATCCAAAGTACCTTCCTGTGGACAGGTATGGAGGAAAAAAGACGTCCCGCTCTGGTAAATTGGGACACTATTTGCTTACCTAAATCCATGGGAGGACTTGGTATCAGAAAGATAAATGCCTTGAAGAAGGCTTTAATTGCAAAAGTGGGATGGACCCTAGTTAAAGGTGAGGCGGACTGGTGTAACATTATCAGGGCCAAGTATCTAGAAAGGGAGCAATTCTATTGTAACTTGAATATGGGAGACCTTCCGCAAGGTTCTAAACTATGGAATAACATCCCGAAAAATAGATCGATTATTAGAGAAGGATTGAAATTGCATATTGGAAATGGTAGAAAGATTAGGTTCTGGGAAGACTCTTGGGTGGAAGACAAACCTCTGGCAAACACTCATTTTCGCCAAATTATGTATCACCTAAAGGAGCACCTGGGGGAATACATTGTGGATTATATGGAACCAGGAAGAGGAAGATGAAAGAACATTGCCCTGATCTTCTCTAATCGGCCCAACCTATTACCCATTGCTCTGGAGCTGCAGGATCTTATGTTGGAATGTAGAATTCCCCTAGCTCCCCGGGAAGACAGATTCATTTGGAAGGGGACCTAGTCAGAGGATTTCTTGGTCAAGTCTGCTCACAAATAGCTCCTGGGACCCACTGGCGATGTTGAGTGTTGGAGGAAGATATGGAACTCACAACTGATCCCTAAAGTCAACTTCTTTTGGTAGTCCCTAGTGCATGGAAAAATCTTAACTCATGACAATCTAAAAAAAGGAAGGGTTTCCAACTGTCCAATAGATGCATTCTTTGTAAAGCTGAAGAGGAAACAATTGACCACCTTTTCATCCATTGCCCCTTCGCTAGACACTTGTGGACCAGTACCCTTGAAAAATGTGGTTTGCAATGGGTTTTTCAGAATAGCATTAATCAGTTTGTTACTGGATGGACTCCCCCCTCCCACCACCCCCTGATCCTCCAATTATGGAGGCAGATCCCGTTGCACATCTGCTGGGGGGTCTGGAAAGAAAGAAACAACAAAATTTTCAAAGATGTTGAAGCCCCCTTGGATAGAGTCTTCTACAATTGCCTCAAAATGATTTTAGATAATATATCTGTGACTAAGTGGAAACCCACCCCCCCCCCCCAAATCCTCCTAATTTGATGGAGAAAAAAATTGCTGAACTTTGGAAGCTCCCCCAGGAGTTCGAAGTCTTTAATAATAGTGCAAAAATAAAAAGGAAAAAGACCAAATGGTTAGCCCCAAAACCCCATTGGTACAAACTGAACTTTGATGGGTCTGCCCAAAATGCCTGCCAAGCTGGTGGTGGAGTCATCCGTGACCACTTGGGGAATATTATTGTAGCTCACACAGGCAACCTAAATAACCATACCATCACTCAGGCCGAGGGAATGGCACTCCTATGGGGTCTGAGATTTGCCACATCCATTGGCATTAAACATCTGGAAATTGAAGGCAACTCACAGATCATTGTGGAAGTGGTGAGTGGTAGATCTACTGTCGGGTGGAAAGTGGATTCCATTTTGAGGGATGCTAGGATGCTTCTAGCTAACCTTGATGGCTTCACCATCCACCATGCCTTCAGAGAAGAGAATGTTGTTGCGGACTTTATGGCGGTGGTGGGAAGGTTGTAGAACAACTTACGATGTTGGAGGATCCTCAATTTGTTGCCAATAATCACCAAGGTGATCTTGGAGACTGAAAAAACCAAGTCCAATGATGAACCTGTATAACTATTACCAGATGAAGAGAGCCAATTTTCAAATTTTAAACTTAGAAGGGAAACCCGCCCATCATGGGTTCGGTTTACCACGTAACCATGGATGGCTTTGTTATCACCTTCAAAAGGGGTTTAATAATGATGATAGTACTGATATTGGGAATGGTAATTTCCTAATTATCATCCAGATGAAGTTTATTGGCGGCGATAAAGGCAACAGCTAGGATAGGTCAAATCACATTGGCTGGATTGAGGGTTCGCATGAGTATAGTAGATTTCATGATGCGATATCTACTTAGGCACAATTTGCAATAATCACACTATTTATTATATGATTTTATCTCAGGATTGGCTAAGTTTTTATCACAACTCTGCTCTTGCTCTAGTTCGACTTCGTGTTTCTGCTACCTTGTCTCTCCTCTGCTCTGCTAAGATGGAGGAAACAACCATGGGGGGTGACAAGATAAGAATGGAACCCGACAAAACTGGCGATTTTAAAGCTAAGCTGACGACGTGGTTTGTCTGTTTGGAAGGTGGGATCGACAAATTTATGGAAAGCATGAAAGGGAACGATGAGATATTTTCTAAGCAATTTGTGGCTTCCTGAGAGGATAGAAGGGTTACCATGGGGGGCATCTCCTTCAGAATAAATGAAGAAGTAATTCCTTAAGCGACGGATCTGTCTATGGAGAGGAGGAAATGGAAGAAACAAAGCCGCATTTCGAATACCACCAGCCTGAACCAGTTTTTTCGTGAAGGTGAAAACTTGGTGAAGAGGGCGGGCAAATTCAACCGGGAGGAGCTTCCGCCACCGTGGGATGAGCTCTGCTATATCATTATGAAATACTTCACTCTGGAGGGAAGGTATGGAATGTTTTACTATTACCACCTCCCGTTCCTCAACCACCTTAGAAACAAGGATTACATCTCCATTCCATTTTTCCTGCTTCATTCGCTGGATTCAAATGTTAAGGATATCGTCGAGGCCAAGAAAAAGGAAAAGACTTCCCCATTCTGAACCAAGGCCTCATCCTTCGTCTCTACAACTTCCACTTGGCCCTTTTCCCACCCCAAACTATCTCCATCCAGAATGTGGCTGAAAATCGTCCCCTAGCTATTGCTATCATTAAACTCGATATAAGCCCTCCTCAACTACCTGAAATTGGCTTTGCAGTAAGAAAAATAAAAAAATGCCCTTCTGAGGATGTTAGAACCCCTAAGAAAGTTAGAATCCAGGAGATTGATTCCGATATGGAAATTACAGATGAGGCCAACACCCCCCACCGTTCTGTGAGGCTGGCCTCCAAACCCCCTGAAAAATCACTAAGAGACCCCTCCTCTTCCCATGAAACTGGGAATTCCATCCCCTCTGATAATGTGGCCCTATTTCAGTCTACCTCGACCCCCCACTCTGTTAGCTTCACCCATGCCTCTGAAAGCCCTAAACATTCCATGAGTCCGGAAGCGGACCCCAAATCCCAAACAAATTCTCCCTCCCCGACTCTTAAGTTCGAGAAGATGATGGTGGTGGAGGAAGTGAGCAACATAAAGGAGGAAGAAGACAACAACCTAGCAGAGTTGGGTAAGAAAGTGGAGGGTTTGTTTGATAATGTGCAGGAAATCACCAGTAGAATGGAGGCAATGGAAAACAAGCTGCAGGACGTCTCCAGGTTTGCTTTGAACGTGATGCGTTTCTTGGCGACCACTTTGCGTCTCTTGCAGGAAAGTTCTACCAAAGGAAAAAGCAAGGAAGACAATGACTACAGGGCCCTTTTCAAATTCATCACCAAGGAATGGGCTAGGAAGCTCCTCCCCAAGAGGAGCCATGGAAAAAAGAAATACTCTGTTTCTATGTCTTTTTGTTCGGCCCTAGCAGCCTCCAGGCTAATAGTTTTAAACTCTATTTATATTTGAACTTATCTACCTGTTGCCTTGCGTGGCAAATGTTTAAAATGTTTATTAAGACTTTTATATATCTGTCGAACTTACGTAGAATGATCATAGTTTTTGATAGAGGAAAGTAAGAGGGCTGTAATTTTGCTGATGTTCTGTTGAAAATTGGCTTGCCATTGTTTCTTTGTTCTATTCCTGGGTTAGCCCCCTTGTTTTGGCTGCTTTTAATATCAAAAACATGTAATCATGAATGAATCAATATAAAATCCTAACATCATGATCATGTACTAAATATATCATCATCCACTTTAGGAGCATAACATCATAAAATATCTTAATAAAGAGGAAGTCAATCTTCAACTAGGAAGTCAAAAGCACACATGAGATTCATTAGCATCTAACATAACCATAATAAGAATGATTCCTGGAGGGGTATTACACCCCCTTTTATATAAGAAATCCTACCTTCATGCATTTCATAATTATTCCCTTCATGCATTTCATGATAATTCCCTTCATGCTTTTTATGACAATTCCCTTCATGCATTTCATGATTATTCTCTTCATCCATTTCATGCATGATTATTTCCTTCATGCATTTTATGCGTGATTATTCCCTTCATGCATTTTATGCATTATTATTCTCTTCATGCATGATTTTTCCCTTTATTATCACTTTATAATACAATATATCATTTTAAAGAAAACACACACACACACACACACGCACACACACACACACACACGCACATTTTTATATGTATAAGATATACATTTTATTATTATTGTTCTTTTTATTTTTATTTTATATATCTAAAGAAAATATTTGATTTTATATTTGTAAAGAAATCTTCCTAATAAATCTAATTCAACTTAAAAGAAATGTTTAAAATAGTGAGTGAAGTTTAGGGTTATGACATATGGATTGTTAGCATTTGGCATTATAACAGACAATGGAAGATTGTTGGCATTTCAACAAGGATATTGAGAAGGTTGTTGATGATTATGGATATAACTGATTAAGGATGTTTACTGTCTTAATATTATTATTTTGTCATTGATGTCAAGAAATTGATTTTCTAATTTAGTATGATGTTGCCATATCTTGAGAAGTATGATTTGAAGAGTATAAAGATGTCGGTAAAAGACACAGAAAGATTATGATGAATAAGAGGATGAATAAGGTATTCAATGGGCAACTATTACCAAGTCAGACAATGATGAGATCATGATGTTTAGATTGTTTTGACATCATACATATGTTGTAAATTGTAAGGTTAATACTATACTATGTTACCAAGCAAAGAACCTAGTCGGTAAACCCTAAGGTTATTGCTATCGGTTAATGAAGGCGGAATGTCTACTGAGTGAAGTTTAGTATTTATCGAGTTGTAACCGAGCTGTAACTGAATGCATTAAATGTTTACATGCGTTATTTAATGAAGGAAGCTGATGAGCTGGAACTGAATAAATGATTGGTATGCCATAAATATAGTTTGTTAAGAATCTATGGCAATGGAAGATCGACAGGAAGATCTACAGCTCAGATTGAACAGCAATACCCTAGCACAAGTTCCAAGAAATATATGCAAGTTCCAAGGCGAGGTAAAACATTTTTCAGATCGAAAGATGCATTGAACCTGGTCAAGCATGAAGATCTGATGGCTATGATTGATCATGGGAAATGTGATCAAGGAGATTAAGCGGTTAGCTAATTGTTTATAAATAGGGAACTGTTGATAAACAATGCATGTGGGCGAGTGTATGCACAGGGATGCTACATAGTGATTACTGAGCACATAAGCTTGAAGACCTGTTTGAATAACAGAGTATAGAAGCCCAACAGATGGACAAGATTAGTTCTATGTCTAGATTGTATTGAGCAAATAAGAATATGCTTTAGCATTTTAGATGTGAAGTTGCAGATAGATTTTATTACTGTTATTTTGTGAAAGTGACAGAAAATCTCTTAACTGAGTGGACTTAACAGTCTTATTTGTAAAACCCTCTAGCAAGGTGACATTTTGATTAAGTATTTGAAATCCTTTAACAAGGTCACTTCTAACAAGGTGAAGATCCTAACAGATCCGAGGGAAATCCCTTAACCGGGTCACATCTAGCAACGTGTTTGTAATCTTTAACAGGATTTGCTTTTAACCGAGCATACTCTAGAAGAGTATATTTCTTAGTGGGTCCGAAATCCCACAGTGGTTTTTCCCTATTTGGGTTTCCACGTTAAATCTGGTGTTATGAGGTTTATGATGTTTATATGCTTTTGAGTTTGTATGTTTAGCAATTTTGATTATATTACTGAAGTATATGTTACCGAGGTTGAATCTAATGTTTTTATGGAAGATTAAGTTTGTATGATTCACCCCCCCCCTCTCATCTTGTTGGCTATTGGATCTGTACTTACATTAAGTATCAGAACTATCATGGATGAGGTTCCTTTTGTTAGAATTCAATTGGCAATGGGAAAATTACACTATGGGGACATTCCTGTTACATGATGCCATATATGATATGGTTCATTAGTCTAAGGTATACTATATTAACCTTTTTGGCCATTTATACACACCAATACAAAGAGACAATAATGTTTGCAATGTGAAGTTAAAGAAACAAAGAAAGCACTGAGGGTTCCTTTACTTGTAGATGCTATCTCAACTTTATCTATGTGTCATGAGAATTAAGATTTAGATGAAGTGGTGGTGGTGTCTTTGTCTAGTATGGACGACTCTTGTGATAAATGTATATGGATAATGGAGGGGTTCTTGGGGCTTGTGTAATTTACCCCATCCCCCAACTATATTTAAGACTTGATATACTAGTTATTTTTCGTAGTTTTAGTCTTGTGGGTATGATAAGAATATTTTGGGATGCAATTAGAGTTATGCAATGACTTAATGATATGGAGGTGAATTAATATAGTTTCAATATTTAGTGTTGTTACAAACCTCTTAGTTCTAAAGGTTGTGATGAGGGTTAAATAGAACAATACAATTACAAGAGAGAGTTCACACATGAAAATATGAATCCTTTTATTGAAAATGATCATTGATTACATAAAAAAATATGAAACAAAATAGACGATGAAAAACCTTAATAGACTGCAATACATTAAAATTTCAATTCTCCTCCTCTAAAACATTTTGCCTCTTCTCAAATTCAAATTTAATCTTGCCTTTTTTCCTTCCTTCATGCTCACAACCTACCACACTCTAATATCTTTTCCATACTTTGGATATGACAAATATATGCCATAATGTAATACTTATCAACAAAAATATGTTAACTTCTTATCCATACAACTAATTGAGCTCATTTTTAAAACTATAGTTCTTAGAGTGTTCTATTGTTGAGAATGTTATATACCCCAAGCATTTGATTTAATCTTATTTGCTCAATTTTTGGACTCATTCCAATATTTTAAGCCTCAAAACTCAAAATTTTTTTTTTTTCGGAGATTTTTGAAAACTTAAATCTTTAATATCTTCACATCCAAACCTTACCTTGGCTTAAAACTCACCTACAATATTCATTTTTCAATTATAGGAAATATAAGTTCTTGAATATATCAAAAAGAAGATAAAATAAAATATTTATTTGGATGATCTCTCATCAATTTGATAATTTATTTTTTTGATGTTTTTGATTGTTCAAAGACCATAGACTTTATTATTGTGGTGATACTAATATATAGAAAGTAAAACCAATTTTATTTTTTCAACTTCTAATCCTTTCAAATTTTTTATCAAAAAATTAAAACAAATACTATATTATTTAATTTTAAAACCAAATAATAAATACTTCTTATCAATAAATTATTTATTTTTTAAATTAAAAAAATAGATAACTTTTCTTTCTTACAACCATGCACGCTATGTTAAAAACTTTTTAGCACATTTTTGTTATAACTTCCACACGAAACAGTTTTTAATATACATTTTAGGAATTAGTAGGCAATGCATTATAGTGTATTTATTAGGAATATGTAAGGGTCAATTTAGTAGGTAATGATGATAATTTATATTTCAAATTTCATACATGAACAGTAGTACCTTTCAATCTTGATGTTAAAGGGCTGCATATGGGGGTTTTTGAAGTTTTTGTTGTTTGACCAAAATGAAATAATTTGATAAGACCAAATGTTGCCTTAAGTTGACAACTGCAATTATACATATGTTTGTTTATTTATGGATTGACTACTATATATATATCTTTTGGTTGGTGATTACAGCACAAATTTAAATGGGTCAACACTATTAGAGTTAGTGTAAATATCGATGTTCCCAAGGATGTGAATATGAAGATAAATATATTGTATCATATTCAATAAAATAATTTGGAAGGAGATAGTTTTAATTTTATTTGAGAAAGTATGTCTTGGTAAAAAAGTTAGGTTTTTAATTAATATTTGTAGGAGAAAATTTGATATAGAAGAAAAGAATTTTAAAATGTCTTAAGATTGCAAAGTTTTATTCTTCTTATTATTGGGTTTTGTGGATGCGGATACTTTTTTTTATTTCTTTTCAATTTTTTATAGGGGAAGAGTACTATCGTTCATGTTTCAATAATAGTTCAAAATCTGATGTACGGTTTAGAATTTATGGGTGCACAAAGTTAGTTATAATGGATGGTACACTTCCTTTAGTAAAAAAGATAAAATGTGTTAGTTTCAAAATTTATGTGGTGCACATTTTTGGAACATAAAGAAATAAATTTCAAAATTTATGCTGTGCATATTTTTGGAACATAAAGAAATAAAATATCTTTATTTACAAAAATAAACCTAAAAATGAGAGGAATAAAATGATTAATTGATGTCATTAAAGAAGTGAAACATAATGTGATAAGAGAAAACTCTACTAAATATTCAAAAAGACATTTATGAGCATGCTATTGTTCTTCCTCCAACATTCAAACTTTGATTAACATAGTACACTTTATTTTAAATGAAAAACTAAAGAATATAATTGATAATTGTGAGGCCAATCTCTTTAAAGTTTAAAGTACAATGTATTAATTAGTATGGATATCAAACAAATAGAAAGATATAGACTTTGAATTATTTTATTTACTTTTAGAAAACTGATTTTATTTACATTTATTAAATAACGACCACATTTTTTCTTCTAAAATATTATCTATATTGATATGTGATATTTTAAACATAAGTTTATGAAATTATGCATCATCATTACAATTATAATAAATTAATTAAATCTTTTTATATTAACTTGAAAAATTGATAAATTGCCATTTTATTTAGAACATAGCCCTCTCAATAATTCTCTTCTTTAAAAGACATCAATTTCCACAATCCATAACATTTGAATGAATGGACAAATTTTAATAATGTTGAGGAGACCACTCTAAAAGATTAGAGAGCCAATGTTATCCCTTTTAAGTTTCTTTCTATTTCAATTTTTCTAGGGTGTGTTTTGATTGAGAAACTTGCTATTTTGTGAAGCTTTGTCTTCAGAGAGTACACAACTGAATACAAACATCTTATACACTGCACAATCTAGAACAAGTGTAGTTCTAACAAGTGTAGTTCAATTTCAACCATCCTTTTAGTACTTAATAGTTTCTTAGATCTCTCTGTCTACAATTTTATATCAATGTTGCAGATCACAATACATGATCTATCATGGAAACAAATAGAAAAGAAAAGATTAATTAATATTAATTTTTCCCTCATTAATTACCATTTGTGGTTTCAAGCATGGTATGGGGAAACAAATCAGAAATGGTTAAAAACAAATTGGTAAGCAGAGGCCCTAAGAGGAAGATGACGATATAAGGCACCAAGAATAATGACAATCCCATGCCGAGTCATGGAAGCACTAATAATCAGTAGTTTGTTTCTTCTCTGCCCCGTCGCCATCATTTCTTGTGCTGGAGCGCGGTCCCCATCCACAACGCACATCGCTCTTCCCCGTGTTTTGAATGCACTAAAGTCCAATACTGTCAATGTAAATCGCAACAAAAAGGGCGTCATGTGATCCGTAGCTGTGGGCTTTTAAGCAAATCGCGGCACCGTGGCCTACCCACCGCTGGAGAAGACAAGTTGTACATATACGCATTGTGTATCTGTCAGCGCATGCGCCCCTTCAATGCTTAATTTTGGGTCGGCCCGTTTTCCCTCTCTTTCTCTGCTGGTGTCGTTGCCAGCAAGTGGTCGGTGGGTCGAATCGTGGGCGGGGGCTGTCTTTTCTCTCCTTTTTTGAATCACCTTATTCGGATGTTTCTTTCCCAATTTTCCTCCTCTCAACTGTGAGTAAAAACAACTTCAATGTTTTTCTCAGTTGCTTGTATTTATGTTATTAATCTTGTAGGCGGGTAAGATTTTTTCACGTCATACATGGCTCGCGATTCTCAGAAAACGCTGCAGCTATTAGAAGAGCCCCCTGAAGAAAAACCCACATGCTCTGCCTCTCTGCAAATCGCAGAACTATCCCACAATAATGTGAATAATGATGAAACTAACAACGATAACCATAACAGCAGAAACAGTAAGGAAGCTCTTCATCAACAACCTAATGAAAGCAATGATAAGAAAGAGTCCAATGTGAAAACAACTGGAGAGAAGGTGAAACCAGGTTCCCCTGTTATTAACGAGTGTCGTAATCAGGAGGAGCCAATACCCAATTCATTCAAAACGGCAAATTCTCCCAATTCTGAACATGGTTACATGAAGAGCAGTCCTGAGGGTACTGTGCCATCCCCTCCTCTTGCAGTGCCCCTAGATTACCCTGGCAATTGGCATAGAGGTGGCAGTAATAGGGCGATGGTGTCCTGTCAGAATCAGGTCAATCACATTGCAATGGATCCCCCGCGATCACGGTTCCCCATTCCTGCATATCCAACAGGAAGTGGGTTAGGGCCATATGTTCCCTCTATAGAGTGGAAGGAGGATGGGGGGACGCCTTCAAGGTCTCGAGAAATTGGATGTGGAAGTGGAAACGTCAATGGAAGTGGCAGTCTCTTGTCACGAGAGCAACTCAGAATTGCTCAGGAAAATTCTAACAGGCAGGAGCCAGTGGGCATCCCTAGAGCAGTGTATGAGAGGTTCATGTTGAGTCCATACCGACAGGGTTTTGTTCAACTACAGGACAACGTTAGCAATCCTAGACCACTGCAGGCAGTGAGTGAGGCATCTCCACAATGGGTGAGATCTCATGTTATCAATATTGAGGAACTTATGCAATCGCCAAATACGCTCAGGAATCCGAGTCAAGTGACTGAAGTGAGAAAGAGGAAAGAGAGAGAGGTCACCAAGGTGCAGAAGGAAGAGCTTTGGCCGAATACAGCAGTAGATGCTTTGCTTAGAAAGTTTGAAGATCTTTGTTTTGACAAACACCGTGGTCAGCTTGGAAAGAAGCATTGGGATAGAATTGCTGCTGCAGTGAATGCTGTATGTGGCACTGACTATACTGGCATGCAATGCAAGTACAAATGGCATCGTCTCAAGAAAATGTACAACAAGGAAAAGCAACGCAATGAACCGTCTAAATGGGCTTTCTTTCGGCATGTAGAGCACATTGTTCAAAAATCATCAAAATCTCCAAATGTGCAGAATGATATTCAAAATGATTCAAATGAAGAAGAATGTCCAAATGATGTAGATACGACATGTGATGCAGCATCCAATGAGTCAAACCAAGAGGAACCTTCCATACAGACAAAATCAGCCTCCCCATTAAATGGAGCCAGGGAGGAAGACAAACGTCCTAAAAAGAAAAGGGTCCCTTTGAGGTCATTTGGACAAAAATTGGAAAGAAGCATGACACAATTGGCCAATGCAGTCACAAATATGGAGAAAGCTAGAACAGAGGAAATAAAAAAGCTCCTTGATACTCAACTTCATGTTGCATCAATTATGGTCCAAGGCATTAAAGAGGTAAGGCATGGTGGTTCACTTCGTATTTGTTGATTCATCACAAGTATTTTTGGCCAAATCCTTTTGTAAATTTGCTATCTTTTTAAATCTTTTCTGAATATCATTGAGTTGGAGCTGTGTTCTGGGAGAGTTTTTGTGATTCATGGAGCATATCTTTCATTGCAAAGTCTTGATTAGAGGATCTTCTCTCTCATCTGCACTCAGCGATCATAGAAGAAATGGGCTAAATGAGAGGGGCATTTAAACTCGAGTTTTTTGACTGTGGATTCTAGCATTTCACATTTTAGTTTCATTCTAAATCAAATGAAGAGGAAATAATTTGCTTCATGGTTATACTGCAGTTGAAACAGGGTGGTGGAATGTCTAGATGCAATGAACACATGGCCAAAGAGGGAGAGTTTGTGCCACACCAGCTTGAAGGATACAATGAGAGATTTGTTCCTCCCACAAATTTTGCCATGGTTGATAAGCGAGTTTACAGATCAAGTTTCCCAAACAGAAAAAACTTTCCATTTTTGGAGACCTTACATCTCAATTCTATCCTGTGAGTATTCTGGGAAAAAACTGCATATTCCTATTCTTGAAATCCCATTATTTTCTAAAACTACTGAGATGCGGTTTTTACACATAAGACAAGTGAAATGATCCACATTATCCTTGAATTTATGTTTAAGGTTCATGAGGGCTTTTAGTTTATACAGGTTGAGGTTTTGTGCAATCCAATAAAACTCCTTTAAATTGAGAGGAGAAGAGGAGACTACATATTATTAGTGCATTTTCTTTCCATGTCTGTTCATATGTCATTTCTGTCCTATGTCATTAATAAACTACTTTCCAAATCGTTGTAGTAATATTTTCTTTATTTTTTCTGAGATTTTGAAATATATTTGTGTTCCATGTATGCATCAATAAACAAATATATTCCAGAATTTTAATTGAATTGCTGGATATGTTGGGTATTCTAGTTGTCTTTGCCCTGAACCATATCCAGAAGAAAATTTGGACTTTCTACGAGCTCATGGGATTCGGCTATTTCATATTGGAATGGAGAGATACAAGGTCAGTTTTTCGTGTATCTACCTTTTGAGTTCATGCTTTTTGTGTTTAAGACGTGATATGTATACTTGAAAAGCATTTGAAAAGAAAATGAGATGAGCTTCGGAACCCAGATCATGATTATATGTAAGATTACCGAGTTGATAAAATTCTTTCTACACTTCTGATTCTCTGTTTTTACTAACAATCATATGTATAGTGATATTTTATGTGTATTTGAAAGCTTGGTGTCTTGTATGTGATAAATTTTAGCTCAGGAATTGTTTCTTCTACTAAGAGATGTAGCTTACATTTTTAAAAATATCAACCTAAGTTTGACTTAAATTTACTAGCTTCAGATAGAGATGTATCCACTCAGGATGTGATGAGAGAAGATAAAGGAACTATGAAGCAACTTTAAGGAAGACTTCATATTACAATTCAACAGATTCTAGTTTCTACCATCACGGAAGGAGTAAACTATGAAGTGGTCACATTCAAAGACAGTTAATATAAACATATTAACTTTGGCTGATGGTGTTTAATGATGGTGTGGTTGCAGAATGATTATATATATATGTGTGTGTGTGTGTGTGCGCGCGCGTATACATACATGTATATATGTATGTGTATATATATGTGTCAAATGATTCATGTACTTGGAGAATCTCCAAGTATTTACATTGGCATATGATTTTTTGATTAAGGACATAACTAGAGTCTAAATTTAATCTATATAAAAGCTAGTGAGGATTCTTTGTTGCCTAAAGAATTTGTCTGTAACAATACTTTTGTTAATGGACTGCTGATAGAGTTTTAGTCTCAAGCAGATAGTTCCATATTGGAACCTGTTTTTCAAATCTTCATATTGCGATCTAAATTTCTGTTCTAACTTTAGATGTTTCTGTGCCCATTCCTGATCTTATTAGTTCTTCAGTTGCTTTTTTTTTGGTATCAAGGAAGGTGAGATTGATAGGGTATTTGTGCTTGCTACTGAAGGAAGTAATGCAAAGTTGTAACATATACATATTCTATTGAAGGTAGCCATTTGTTTCAAGCCAATGCATAATCAGTCCAATGACAAACAGTCCTTGAATTAATCTCTTTACAATCTCAGTTTCTCTTTTCCAAGGGTGTCAAATGTAGTTCTAATAGATTGTAATGTTCTTTCTAAGCATGACTGACTGAACACCTTGCTGTCTACTTGACAACATACCTTCCCCTTGGATAGACAACCCTGTGAGTACTCGCCGAGTTGCTGAGTACTTGCGGATTTTTCAGCTGGGTGAGTAAGCACAAGTTTAACTCACGAGTCTCTGCAGACAAGCTGCAGAGGAAGAATCGCCAGATTTAAGACAAAAAACTAGTTGGGTTTCATGTGATTTGGAGGTAAAAAATTGTGGTGCAGGATTGAAACGTGTCAACATGGGTTAAACGTATTAAAACATGTATTTGACAAGGTTTTTTATGAATGTTTAAAACCTTGCATTCACCCCTCCAATAAACCCTGGTTTTTGCCGAGTTTTTGACAAGTCAAAAATTTTAGGCTTGCCAAGTACTCTCCAACTCTGAATCTGCACACTATTCCTGGTCTTATATATTTGAAAGCACATTCTAGGGATATGTCTGTAATTGTTGAAGCTTTAGATGAAAGAAAAGGGCATATTGAGATTAAATTAAAATTTTGGGCCTGAGTTGTTAATTTGCCTTTTTTCTCTCTCTTATGCAACTCAGGACTATACAACTAATTGATGGCATTTTACAACCATAAAATATGATACTTTTTGATTCTAATTGTGCCAGTATCTAAGCGGGTTTCTGTAAATGATCTTTTCGGCTACCTATGGATGAGTAGGTCCATTTTATCATCTCACTCTATTATATTCTGGGGAGAATGCCAATGGTGTATCCGATCACAAACCTCGCTTGATCCACTTCATGGGTTTAATCAGCTGAATCATTGATTGCATCAGCTTCCAACAAATATGCATCAATTCAATGAGTGAACCTGATCACATGCCTCTTCATATTGGACTCTGCAACTCAACAAGTGAGTGAAGAGAGATGTGACATGTGAATCTGCTGAACAAAAATATCTGAATGAAAGCTAAAATGCACTGTTTGATGAATGTGGAGAATTTTGTTGTTGCTGATATTGATGACAATTTTCATTTTTGTTCTCAGACCACTTAGGAATTTTTGTTAAGGGATACAAGGATATACTTTTGATCGAAATGAATTTTAAAGCAAGTTTGGCCGTTACTGCTTTTTGCTATGGCCTAATCCATGGGTCAACTGATTGAAAAATTGAAATCATTCCAATGGGATCCTGGGCTAGAAAGACCTAATGCCTCAAAGAGGTTCTTTTCACTGTGTCAAACTCACACTTGTTGCCTTGCAACTTCCTGTTAAGAATAAAGGTGTGGGCTATGTTTCAAGTGTGGTGGGTATCACTTTGGGACCTGGTTCAAAGTTAAAATAAATTAGAATAATTATTACAGAGATTTTAATGCATTAGAACATCCTCCAAATGTTGGTTGCAATATCCTGCATTTTGATCAAGAACTTCTTCAATTTCTTATCTCCCAACCTGAATTTAGGAACAATGCCACATGAAGTTGGTGTACTACTTGCATCCTAAGCTGTCTCATTGAAATTTGCTTCCAAATGTGGTGATTGTAATATTTGTGAAAAGGTCTGAACACAAAATGTTCCATAATTTTGGCATAGGTTTGAAAAATCTATACAGGTATGATCTATTTAAATTTCGTATCTCCAAATAAAACCAGTTATGAAACCAAACATTGAAATAAAAAGCAATGTAAAAACATCCAAGATTTGTGGTTTAATCATTTGCATTGATTATCACATGGTATCATTTTACCAAATCAATGCATTGTGATTGAGCATCAGATAATGTCATCATACATCACATCAAGTCATGAGGGTAAAATTTAGGATATTTTTTTTGCAAAATGAACTTTGAGACAAATACTAAAATAGGAAATGCAATCCGTATTCCTTTGGCTCACTTTGTACAGCATATAACTTACCCAAGAGCACCTAGGGCAATAAAGGGACTTGTTATGCTCACTGCTGTCGTATTCAATGCCATGTTGTGGTCATCTCGAAATTTAAGGCATAATGAAGAGGCTAAAACTGCAGTAAGGGAGAAATCCATGACTTTTTGGCTACATTCATTGTAGCATATAGAAAATTTCTGTGAACATGTACAAGACCTCCCAATTGTTCAAATAACTCTCTTTACTTAGAATGAATTTAGTTGGAGCTGCGCTAATTTCTTTTAGATTCTGATACACACAACTCCTAACTCAAAAGTTGATATGCAGAATGTTGTAATTTTGGTACTTGTCTTCTATAAATATTCCACTCTTATTTTAAAGAAACAGGTTCCCATTTGGCCACAATAGTGCTGATTATCACGTTTTTAAGTTGTTTTCCTTCAGTTGCTGACTGACAATTCATTGCAAGGGATGCTTCTAGATGCAACCTCTCAGCGGTTTCATAAAGGTCTCTGGTGAGTTCCTTGCCCCCTTCTGTTTTTTAAAACCAGATAGTCTAGACTTCAAACTACATGCTATTGCATGCAAAGGGCTATATATCATCTTTTGTCTTTGATATATTATTTTTCCATTTGTCATTGTAATAGTTCTCAACGCTGTTGAATGTACTTGCATTGCCTTCTATCATCTATGCAAATCATCCCAACAATTGGTTCACTCATTAATAAGGGTCTGGCAGCATTTCCCCAAAAATTTGTTGTGTAGATGACTTCTTTCATGTTATTGTCTTTAGAACTCTTTTACAACAAAAGATGTACCCGCTTGATGCTACAAATGATCTTTTCAGATCTTTCCTTCTGATCAGTCTTTCAAAGTGATGCAAAAGCGGAGAAGCATGTGTTCATAGCCCTCGACAATTTCTTGGATGCATGTATGTTATGAATACTCAGTGTAAGGGGATAATACGATGTTTGTGATTATTTTATTCAAAATTGTCTTGTCAAGGCAATGGCCGCACAAAGGATCCAATAAACTGTTATGAACATCGTCATGGTCATTTACCAACCCACTCAGTTTGAAGAATTTTTGCCTCAACTTGCATTGCATTATCTAAGTCAACTTGAAGCATATCTTCCTCCAACATTTAATAGTTTATTCAGTAATCTTGTTACTGGTCTTTGTGTTAATCTTCTTTGATAACCTCTTGAATCAAGTGTAATATCCTTTGTTCTAGTAGTGGAAACTAGATTATTTGTCAAGGCAATTGTATTAATGCAGCTATTTCTGGATTCGATTGTGTAAAGAATTTTTTTGCATCAACGTTTCGGATCACACTCCGTGATCCATCATCAGGATGAAAAAAGAGAGCTCAAGGATGATGATGGATCACGGAGTGTGATCTGAAACGTTGATGCAAAAAAATTCTTTACACAATTGAATCCAGAAATAGCTGCATTAATTTGATATGGATTGTGGAAGCTTGATATCATTAAGGCAATTGTACTTTGATTGTCCTAACCCAACAGAATTTCCTTTTGTGAGAGACCTAAGTCTTGAAGAATTCTTGTAAGCAAAAGAAACTCCTTAGCAGTTTGAGTACAACTTTTGAAGTTTGCTTTGGTGGAAGATAGGGATGTTAATTTTAGTACTTTCAGATTGAATAAAACTCAGAAAATTAGATTTAGATTGATTAATTTATTGTTTTCAGACTTTAAGCATAATAAAGGAAATGAAACGCTAAAGACAATGCACAGTTACCCTGGGAAAACCTCCTAGGAGGAAAAACCCAGCCAAAGGATCCTCAGATCTGATTTATGATTTAGAATTCAACAGGAAATTACACACTTATCTGGTTTTACAGCCACCATGAGAGAGGAATAATTAGGTTACAGTCCTCCTTATCTGATTACAGCCCTTTAATGGAGTCTTCAATGTTGGATGATGATCTGCTGTCTCTAAGGGAGTTCGCTGCCTTCAATGTAAGGTCTGCTGCTGTTTGATCAAGTTCGCACCCTCCTATTTGGGTCTGCTACAACATGTGAGGTTTGCTGTTTGCTGGTTGAAGTCTAATGCAATCCTTATGAAGTTCGCTGTCACTATATGGAAGTTCGCTGAATGCATAGGTATAAATTTCGCTCTTCACCAAAGATTATTTTGTCAACATGAAACTTGATTGTTTTAAATGAGAGGAAAGTGTTGCATTTATAGGTGACATATAGATCCCTAAACATGTCGGCCTCCTTTACTTTAAACCATTTTATTGCTTTCCTTTTAATTTACCTTGATGGGGTCGGCCCTATCAAGGAGGCGTGTTTATCTGAGTGTGTGGCGAGCAAACCTTAAGTGCCGTGTGGTGATGGGCCTAGCCCTATATGAAGGGGGCGGATTCCAATGTTGCCTAAGGCAATAGGAATCCGCTGGCCCTAATTACAACCAACAAGGGAAACAATTTTTTGCTTCTTTCTATTCCATAATAGTGTACCTAAATCCTAAGAAGAAACAATTTGATTTTCCATCATGGATGTCTATTAGATTTTGTGATGAACAAATTAACCTAGAACCTAATGTCTATGAATTAGCCACAAAAATAGAAAGAAGAATAATGCTATTCTATTTATAATTGATTGAGCAACTTAACAAACAGTAGATTACAAATATATAGGCCTCTTGGATGAGTGAGTTAGGATGACACATCCAAGAGGTCACGAGTTAACTCTCAATCATGTGATTAGTTAACTCAGTCAAGTAAGATGGGTGGCCCTTGATTGGAAAGAGATGGAATCTAATTATAAATCAAGGGTGACACATCTTTATTATCCGTCTAGGTGAGGGAAAATAAAATATCCTATCATCCTTAGTAATTTTGATAAATAGGGTTAGTACTTAGTGTTACACTTAGGACATGAACTATCCTAGGTAAAATATAATATTGCATCAACAACCCCCTTCAATGTAACTTAGGAGGAATATAAATAGGTCCTAACGACAAGCTCATGCTAGGTAAACATGTGCAAAGATAGCTCCCTATAGAAGATGGAGAAACTCTGAAAGAGAGAGAAAGACCAGGTAGATCCCCGAAATGTCTAGCCTCCTATGCTAAATATGGATGGATCCAATTGAATGTTGATGATCCGCTTTTGTTGATAGGCCCATAGGTACATACAAAAGGTTTTCCCAATCCATCAAGGAATAAGGGGAGCAAAAATAGGATCATAAACTCTGAAAAATGTTAACCAGTCTCCATGTTGGTTTTGAGTGGTGTCAATATTTGATTAGAGTATCAAGTACAGCTATAGAAAGTGAAATCTCAAAGGCATGTGGAGGATGAGATGGAATAAGTGCCAAAGAAGACGATGATGCAGCTGTTTGAGTACTATATGAATTAGCCACAAAACGAGAAATAAGAATAATGCTATTCTACTATAATTGAGTAAGAATAAGTTGAGTCACAATACAAAGAGTAAAATACAAATATATTTGCGTCTTGGATGGAAGAGTCAAGATGACACATGTTCAAATGGTCATCAGTTAACTCTTAATCAATAGATGTGTTAACTCCGTCAAGTGAGATGTAATGTCCCCTACTAGGTTTAGGCCTGTTTTAACCATAATTAGCCTATTTCTATGTGCTTATAACTTAAACTAATTGATTAGGAGACAATTCTATCTTAACATGAATCAAATCAGTGATATTCCATAGTTCAATCAATTAATTTATTAATAAGTAACTTGCTCATCTATCATACATCCATAATTCTTAATGCAAGTGTCAAACTTTATTACTACTTCAGCTTTAAGGAAGAAGAGGATGTGAATGTTACCAAAGTGCTTAGATACCAAATACAATAGGTTCCCTCAAAGTTTACAGATCCAAGCCCTTACACTATCTTGGGACCCTGCCCCTCAAGGTCTCGGGACACTGATCCCCACCGTCTCTTGGGAATAAACCTATTGTCTGCATTAGACTGCCCCTCTTTGGAAACATCTCAATTCCCAACTTCTTAAATACTGACAGTAGTAACAAGAATTATGTATAAACAAATTATTCTTACTGTTTATAAGCTCTTTCTGATTTACAATCTAATATTGTTATTTATCTGATTAAAACATTATAAATATATATTATATATTTTTATTTATTTTCAGATGTTATTATAATATATATTACTGCAGAGTAGTTTCCGGAAAATATTATAATAATTATAATTATTATATACATCATCAATATTTATGATACTATTAAATCCTCTACAATAACATCAGCAGGCTTCATATATCAAGCATACATATTAAGTGCATACCATGCATACTACCCAGAACAAGAATGTTACTGCCTGTAACTTAATATCAGTTCCGATCTAATTTTAATATTTATTGGTATTATTTGTTTTATATATTTCTATATCACTCCCCCTTCCCTGTCCAAAATGATTGGGAGCCTTCTTATACTATTATTTGCTAAAGACGTGTCCTTTTCTATCCAACCAATGTCTCCTTTCATTGGTACGTTGCATGACTTAAACAGATTTGTTAAAATTTAATAGGATCGTTGGGTTACTACAGATCGTCTTTTGCTAAGATCAGATTATTAATATGTAACTGATGTTAGTTGCTAATCAGATAATAATATTGTTGAATTAATATTACAATTAAATATTCATAATGGATAAATAGTCATAACCGTAATAATCATAGTAATCATAATGGTAATGAGTGTTTATAATCATAAGGAATAAATAATATTACTTAATACAGTATGTATACTGTCACATAATGATTGTGTTACGTCAGCAAGACAGATGGACAGTATCATATGGATATCATTAATAAACAAGAATATTAATAATGAATATTACTAAACAAGGATATTAATAATAATAAAAAATGGATAGTCTTATTAATTGTAAGTAATATTTAGATAATTGTAAATTGTGGATGATTCTTTTTATTGTGGATAGCCTTGTAAAATAATATATATTTAGTTAATGATAAATTGTGGATAATTCTTTAATAGTAATTTGGGAATAATAATAATCCTTTTAATAAAAAGAATATAATATACTGAAACGATTAAGGTAATAATGAGCATATATATATAAATAAATGAAATAATACAAGGGTCATTACACTTAGTTAAATCCTATTTCAAAATGGGGACATTACATGAGACAAATATGATCCTTGATTAGACAGAGGTGGCACCTAACTTTCATTAATAAAGAATTAATGACAGAGTAGTGGTACTTGACTTAAAATTAAGGGTGATACATGCCATAATGAGCTATTAAAGTGAGAAATAAAAAATATTGTTATCTTATGAAAATTTAATAATTAGGTGCAATATTATAGTTTGGACATAAACTATTCCAGGTTAAATATAACATTTCACCAAGAGGATCACTTCCTAGATTAGAGTCAATATATCCAGATAAAGTAAAATCACAATTTGAAACATAGTGAATTCTAATATTTGTGGTACCTTAAATATATTGTAAAATTCTTTAAATTTCTTTAAAGTGAGTTTGTTGAGGTTTAGACATAAATTTATACACCAAACCAACCCAACAAGCAATGTTATGAATAATATGAGTTAAGTAATTTAAACTACCAGCTATTTTTATGCAAAGTTGCATCGATGTCAACCAAAAGTTTGGTACCAACTTCATATGGGGTAGAAACAAGTTCAGCATTATCCATATGAAATCCAACTAAAAGATCATTGGCATGCTTCTCTTGCAAATGCCTGTTGCCAAATTTGTGTGCCAAGAAAATAATAAGGCAATCTTAAATATGTCATTTGAAAATTTTGACATAACTTAGATCTATTATCTGTAATCAAGGAAGGTTTACTAGAAATAATTAGATCCTCCGTATAATTAATAATAATGTGATTAGAAGTGATTTTGACATGAAGTTTGGATTGTTTTTACTTCTTGTAAATCACCTTCACAGAATTTATCCATATTTACTAGGGTATCCACTTCTTCCGGTTCTTGAGTTTTGATTTCACAAATCTGTCCTTGGTTCTGATTGGCATAGATTATGTCCTTCACAAGATGGCTAGTCTATTGTTTTCTTCCTTTATTTTGTGATTGATTAGTTTGGCTATTACTTTGACAGAATTTTGCTGCATTGCCTCTCCCGCATCCACAATCTCTGAAATCCTTACTTTGCCTTGGTAACTTCTTTTGGGCACAATATATCCTGTTTCATCCTTGATCCATTTAATTTTCCTTTATATACTTAATTGACAATAAGTTATAACATTTTTAGCAAGTCTGTGCATGCATGCTACCGTAAATATAATATTGAATCCTATTAGCTTGTCCTGAATTGAATTCCTGATATGATTTGATGCTAACAAGTATTTGGAAGTGATGTTAGGATGCACTGTTGTATGCTTATGATTCATAAATACATTCAAAGCCATTAGCTTCAGATTTCAATATTGTGGTTGGCATAAACTCATCCAAGACAGGTTCCTGTTTCTTTATCTAGATTCAGCAGTATCAGTATATACTAACGTTTGTCATATCCTGTTTAATTTGAAGTGTAAATTAGATGTACTATGAATTGTTCATTTATGGTAATTAGATTTCAATTTTCATTTTTCTAGTCATTGTTAACCATGCTGAGAGGCTTGAAGTAAACTAATCTTAAAGTGGCTTCTGATGTTTTGCCTGCATTTTTCACCATTCCTCATTTGTTGTTTTCTTATATGCACGGCATCATTAAGACACTATTTTATATATATCTGAAATGCTTGTGCAGATTTAAAATTTTGTTTTTTGTTTTTTATAAATTTTATACACTAACGTAATATGTTTTGATGGAGAACTAAGTTCAAAGATTTAACACGAATTTTGTATGGTAGTCATGTATAAAACATCATGCAAAGTTCAGAGACCTGACACAAATGGTAGTCATTTAAAATTCCTCATATGTAACTCATATGACAGCCTGGTTTAGACTTCATACAAATTTTATATGATAATCATGTGTAAAACATTGCATATGATAACCCATTCTATGCCAATTTCAGATTTATATGTTTCTGAGAATTAGCTCTATCTGCTGTGCAACTGTCTTGCTGCAGTCCATATAACAGCTGATTTCTGAGTCATTACACAAATATTATATTGTAGTCATGTTAAAAACCTCACGTGTTAGATTACCTACAGGTTCATATTTAATACATATTTTATATCGCAGTCATGTATAAAATATCTTATATAATAAATATACAATGCCAATGTCATAATATATATGTTTCTGGGAATCAATATATCTTCTCTGCAACTTTCTTTCTTAATATTCAGTAATTGTGATTCATAAGAAAGACAAGTTCAGAGACATTCCAAATTTTTATGTACCTAGTCATGTAAAAAAATATTTAATTCATATACAGCAAACTTCAAAGACTTTACACATTTTGAATGTTAGTCAAAAACACCTCAAATGTAACTGATATGACAACCAAGTTCAGAGTGCATACAAATTTCATATTGTAGCTGTATAAAACATCATATATGATAACCATTCTTTGCCGATCTCATATATATATGTTTCTGGAAACCAGCTTTATCTTCTGCACAGCTCTTTCTCAATATACAATAATTGTAAGTTCTGTTTACAATTATAGAAATGCTTTCTCATTATTTTGAGGAGAATCTTTGAAAAACTGTTGGAGTAAATTGATTTTCCAATCTTTAGACACCCCAAGATTTATTAAAGTGCCCGGAGGTTGGATCTTCATTACATTATTAATGATTCTCACATATTCCTGTGTCTGATGAGACTTGAACTCCGAGCAAATGGGGAGACATTCATATGGTCTAGTTGTTCTTTTATCTTTTATTAATCATTTTTTCAACAATTTGCAAAAATGGAATACCACAAGGAAGTTGTTATGAGAATATTTATGGTACTCTACAAAGTTATCGGGTACACCCGGAACCTGCCCCATACCGGGTACATCCAAGTATGGGCTCACTTGGGGTTACGCCTAGGCCCAAGGGATTCACAAAATTCCCTTATGAATTTGCATTCGATTGTCAATTCTGTAATTGTAATGATTTTGGCATTTAGCATTGATCAATGATGAAGTATTGTGTTGATGTGTTTTTTATGCACATGCGAACATAGAATAAAATACCCAAGAGTATCTTATCCTCTCTTGAACAAAATCTCTCAAATGCTGAAGATTAGCTTAAGGATCACTTGAGAAGACTCCAAGATTCATGAATGTAGGGTCACTACGTGTGGATAAGCTCTGTTGGTTGATATGATTATGCTGGAATCACAAGGGGACTTACATTTGAATGCTTGAATGTTTGATTCGTTGGAACTTAGATCATCTGATATTACAATATGGTGATGCTTTTGATCCTAAACTAGCTAGAGTTAAAAAAAATGGCAAAAGATGAGGGGTTGAGAGAGTCTATTTTAATCCTAAGAATGTAAGAACATAGATGAATGACTATATGGAACCCTATCAAGCGAGATCTCACTATCAACTTGAACAATTTGACACAAGCTCAGTGCAATCTTCTAAGAGGATTCCAAAGATGTTCGAATCAATTCCATCAAACATTGATCACCATTCAAGTTAATGCATAAGCAATGAGTGTAGAATGATTCGAAGTTAAGCTCATATCATTCCAGTTGACCACACAAGGCGCACTTACAATCAGCAAGAGGTTAGTGGTATGGACTAAGCGGATTCCACACAAATACATTCAACATTTTCCTCCACTCAGTCTAATAAACATGAAAGTAAATTGAGAAGCAAAGACCATGCGAGTTGTTGAAATAACGAATCAAATTCACCATAACTTCAATGAAATCAATTGTTCTTTACAACAAGGTTTGGCAACAATCTTTGCCTTCTCCTAATCTAATTTCTATTCTAATTGCTATTCTATTCTAATCACTATTAGCTAACTATTCGCTATTGCTGTTAACCTTTACAAATGAAGAGTTTGAGCTTTATATAGAGAGCTCATTTACAATGAACGACCAGGATTGAATCTCCATCAATGGCCAAGATTTTACAAACAAACCCTAATTAGGGTTTGTTACAACAAACTCTCCTTGGCCAATGAGAAAATTTCATTCAGTGAGCGTGGACCAATAGATATCAAGCGTAGGTACATCAGAGTTTGTGCATCCATGGGTGAGCTTGGTTCATTGAATCAAGACGGGTTGATATGGACTTCATTGATTGTTGGAAGGAATGATTGGGATGCCACCTCAATCTTGCACTTTGTAGACTTGATTTGATTCATCATCATGAAAGAGTGTTGAGAGATATCTCAATACTCATCATTATCCAGTTTGTTTAAAGTAATGATGATGATGATGAGAAACAAACTTTGATTAACTCTTTTGAAACTATTTGCTCCTTTAATCATGTTGGATATATGCTTGGTGATGATCATGATTGTTCCTCCCTTGTTCTTGATACATTTAATGAATGGTGCACCTGATTGAATGTAACTCTTCAATGTACTGACTTCGATTCTTGGATTCCTGAAGGGAATTCAAGATTGTAAAGCATTCCTCCATCATGTAGGTTATCTTTCCTTTATGTACCACAGCCTCGAGGTAGTTGAACGATCTTTCTTTATAGTCTGTGATATCCTCATGCTTCCATGATGTGGTGAGAGCCTTCAAACACTTTGAGATCTTCTCTTCCTTGATGTTCTTGTGTTTGCTGATGAATTCGCCTCTTGATCCTGCATAGTGGTTATAGGAAGTACGTGTCATGGTCAAGTCATCTTTTGATTGCTCATCTTGCCTCGAAGTAGTATCATCTTCCCTACATATCTGCAAAACAAAGCAAGTATAATATCAAACACATATGATTTATAATTTTTACATATTCCTATTTTGACTTGAT
This sequence comes from Cryptomeria japonica, assembly GCF_030272615.1. Taxonomy (NCBI): domain Eukaryota; kingdom Viridiplantae; phylum Streptophyta; class Pinopsida; order Cupressales; family Cupressaceae; genus Cryptomeria; species Cryptomeria japonica. Next base: position 256,925,496 of record NC_081412.1, read on the forward strand.
CTCTTACTCTGATTTTATGTGTTTTTTCACTAAATCTGATCAAGAGGAGGTTAATAATAATCAATGAATTCACTGTGTGGAAGACAGATTTAATGTCTAAGGGTAAATCTGGGCTGTCTAATGATGAAATCTGCTGATTGATATGTCTCTCAGCTGGGTACATTCGCTCCCTCTCGCTGTATGATGAATTCGCCTTCCTAAAACATCAGATCTGTATCTTTAATGTCTAATTTCACCCTTGTTCTGCAGCAGCTCAGCTATGTTTTGATGAAATTCGCTCATTTATTGATAAAATTCGCTGCCTTGCTGACGAAATTCGCTAAGTCTGCTCTCAAATCCACACTTGGAGAGAAGAATATGTTTGAATTGGTGGCTAAAATGAATGTTTTGACCCTTCCTTTATAGGCGCTTTAGGGTTAAAGAGGTGTCTCTTCCCATAAGGCCGACTTGATTTAAAATAACAAATCACCTTTCCCATGCTGGCCGACTTCACCTCTTGCCAAAATGCTTGAATTTGAGGAATTTGCTCAAAACAGGGGGCAAGGTACATGATTTCAAAAAAATTGCTCCATGTCCTTAGCAAGGTACATGCCTTCATGAAAAAATTCGCTCCATGTCCTTGGCAAGGTACAGGGTCCAAGTAAGAAATTCGCTCCATGTCCTTGGAAGGACAAAACTCAAAATTCGCTCTGGGACCTTTGGAAGGACATGTCTTGAAATTTGTTCTAAGACCTTGACAAGGTACATGACCTTGTGAAGATTTTCGCTTTAGGACCTCTGGAAGGTACATGAAAAAGTTCGCTCTATGTCCTTTGGAAGGACAAGGTCAAGGTGAAAAAATTCGCTCTATGTCCTTTGGAAGGACAAGGTCAAGGTGAAAAATTTCGCTCTATGTCCTTTGGAAGGACAAGGTCGAGGTGAAAAATTTTGCTCTATGTCCTTTGGAAGGACAAGGTCAAGGTGAAAAAGTTCGCTCTATGTCCTTGCTGAGGTACATCATTTGGAGAAGGATTCGCTTTGGACCCTTCGCAAGGACAAGACTTAAAATTTGCTCCAGGACCTCTCCAAGGACATGGCTTGAAATTTGCCTTAGGACTTTCGGGAGGTACACGACCTTGTGAAGGAATTCGCTCTTGACCCTTGGCAAGGTACAGGAGCTAAATGCAAAAAAATCGCTCTAGAAGGTACGTGACTCCAAAATTCTCTTTCACTTGGTTGGTTTTGACCTTAAGTTTCCCAATCTTTCCAAATGAAAGCATCATCAATTCGACCCTTAAGAACACCTATAGAGGAAATTTGCTCTGTGACCTTTGGAAGGTACGTCACTTGGTGAAGAAATTTTGCTTTGGGACCTCAGCAAGGACAAGACATCAAAATTTCGCTCTAGGACCTCAGCAAGGTATGCAAGTCTATGTCTTTAGCAAGGTACGGGGTCAAGGTACTTGGGCGAATTTCACTCCAGCGAGGGAGCAAGATATGCATCCTTAGGAAAGACTCTTGACTTAGTCCTTTCACCTGACTTTGCTCAGTTTGTTCAATCCTCAAGTCTTTCACCCATAAATCATTCTTGCCACATGCTTGATGACTTACTTCGCTCCACCCAGGAGACCAACCGGACTGGACATGATGACCCTCTAGATACTTGAGAAACTCTATCCCTTGAATGCAAAGACTCTAACACAACCGAGAAAGCAAAAAAATGGGGATCCCCATTTGCAGTGGGGCGATGTGTGAATACCTCACAACATATTGTACTATCAAAGGTATTTAGTTTTACAATTCTGTATATTCTTTGAATTTTTTGTATGTATGTATATGTGTATATATATGTATATGTATATGTATGTATGTATATGCGTATATATATGTATATGTATGTAAATGTACTGTACCCAAGGAAAATAAATTGCCATTCTGGTGTACCTGTATCCTGTACACGAACTGTCAACTTAGGTACTCTAGATTGTTATACCACAGTCCTCTGTCTGCTATAAATGATTATTTTCATTTAACTCTTTAAAGCTCAGAATTGTTACAGCATTTTCCAATTTTTGTAATACTTTTAGAACTACTAGTGGTCGCACAATTTGTCATCTTTTTTGAAATTTTACTGGGACTACAGTCATAGCAAATAATAATATGGTAATATCTATTTGTATGAGATGTATGAAGTTTTGACACATAATTATTGGAAGTTGGCAAAGAAGTACCCAAGAAAAAATGCATCCTATGATGAAGCTCAATGAAAGAAAGAAGGAGAAATATATATAGGGGTCCCTGCTCAAAAAAATAAAAAACCATGACAAATGCTTAAAAACACCAGAACAAACGGATAAGAAGCTAGAGGAACAGTACAAAAACATATAATGCTAATAAAACTAAATCCAAAACAAACACCTGTCACCCTGGGAACAGGGCTACCACCCAAGAGCCAAAAAACTTCTTGCACTGATAAGCTGTTGTGCACTCAAAGCACCAGGCAGAGAACAAGCAGCATACCAAAAATAATAAACAACGGAATACCAGTTGTAGAGGAGCTCTAGCACTGAATTGCATTACACCAAAGACCTCTAAAATAACACCAGAAAACTGAACACCTACCCAACCAACACTAGCAAAACATTTACTGCCAACACCAGATGCTGAGGCACAAACCATGAGCCACTGGCAGAGTCAACACCTTATAATGCAAAACAAAGACATCAATACCATCAAAAAGCCATGAAGCAAAACAAATACCACAACTTACCACCACTGTCATTCCAACAACCAACCCTAGAAGAAGAGGTATCACTCTCCAATCAATACTTTCCTCCATGGTAGAATCACCAGGATAGATTGGGGAATTCAGGCAATTTGAAAGAATCTCCATCCTCTTCTTGGCACAAAAAACCGAATCACCACAAAAAGTAGGAAGTGTAGACGCTGGACATTTTGAGCCTGCCATTACAATGAATAATAATAAGGCCATGCAACACCTTTCTTAAGTCATGGCAGTAGGCACATTGACACTCACGTCCTTCTCCAACACACAAATGTTTGTTAAAAATTGGATCACAAATATCTTTTGCAATTATGTAATTCTAATTTTTACACGGGTGCTTATGAAAGGTTTGTTCAGGCACAGCCACTATTTAAACAGTATATAATGTTCTTTGGCATTGATATTGTATTGACCAATAACTGGAAAAAAGTTGCATTCAGCATTTGGGGTTCATCAATCTCCTAACAGATCCTGCTCATCTGTTCTCACTAGTTTATTTTTCTATAAAAGATTACAACTAGTTGCTCATTTTGTTTGTTTTGATGTCAAGCCCAAGCATAATGTAGCCAATCAATATGTTCAATCCTTTTTTCATAGTCTGCATGTTAAATGAGCTTGCCCATTTGCTATTGAAATTGATAAAGCAAACCCAGATTATTATACCATGGTTGCAAATATAAAATGCTATATGATATATTATTTCATTGTATTCGGGATGGATTTTACATTGATTGCTTTGGGTTTATAAAAGTATCTCCATTACAACACCTACAAACCTCCATATAGGAAATTTCTACAACATCATTATTTATTACTAACTTTTAAACTAACATCTATTTATTAATCTAACCTACCTATAAATGTAATATAGTAATCCCAATATTCCTCCTCTTATTACATCCATCCTTCCAAAGGATAGAACACTGCATAGACTGAGCACTACAGCACTCTCTGAAAATCTCATGAAGCAACTCCACTGAATCTCCAACTGACCCAGATAACATCAAACTGATTGCATCAATGGATGTTATGACCGTTGAACTTGCAAATCCTCTGTATCATGCGAGTGGACAAATCCCAACCTCCATGCACAATGAGAGAACAACTCTCCTTTGAGAGTTCACCCTTCTCTGAGAGTGTCCAAATCCCCCTTTGAGTGCATGCACAATGAGAGAACACTCTTCTCTGAGGGTACACCCTCCTTTGAGTGTCAATCCCTTCTCCAGTGCTGTATGGGAACCAAATCCCTTTAATAGTGTACACGAAGAACAAAAGAAAGAAATGTAGATACATTAATCACACTTCTTTCAATGATTACACACTATCTACAAAACTAGTAAATGTAGATACAGTCATATCAGCAAAAATCGTTTGGGGAAAAAATCGTCAAATCAAAAGTATAAGATTTTTTGGAAAAATCTGGGAAAAATCATGAAAAAATCAGATTTAAACAAAAGGTATATTTTTATTATATTATAATAAAATATATAATAATAATATATTATTATATTATCCCCCCTGTTTATGGGGCCCAACAAGTTGATTTGCCTTCCAACCCTAAGGAAGGACGTGAAGTGGCAGCCGCCAGATGATGGGTGGCACAAGGTCAACTTCAATGGCATTGCTCATGGCAACTCGGGTCAAGCTGACGCTGGTTGTGTGGTAAAGAATAGTGAAGGACAGATCTTGAGGATTGTGGGCACTTGCTTGGGCTGCGCTTTTAACAATGAAGTGAATTTCATGCTACCCTCCGTGGCCTTGTGAAGCCAAATGATGCAATGTGTGTGTGTCCACTTGGAACGTGATTCGCAGTTGGTAGTTAATGCAATCCGAATTAAGCAGACCCCAAATTGGAAGTTGGCGAGAATTCTCTGCCAAATTTTGGAGGAGATCGGTCACTTCATGGACGTCAGAGTGATGCATATCTACCGCGAAGGTAATGATATTGCAGATGAGATTGACAAATTGACGGTGAATTTGATGGATGAAGTACAGGCAGCCAATTCAATAATTGAATGGCATAGGAATGCTTGCCACCTCACCAAGGCACACTATTTGTAGTGGCAGTGTCTGATAATACTTATGACAGGTGGTGGCCGGTTGGACGAGCACTGATGGACTTCCTTACGCAAGTTAGTGGCCTTTTAAGAAAGAAGCAATTGGCTTTAGCTGCAATGTAACATGTGGTGCAGATGATGGACACCTCTATATGTTAGAGAGCGAAGAAAAGACAAATGGCCTTCTATGGCGATATTTCAGAAAGGAGGTTGATGGAAATTTTCAAATCACGGGCGCTTGTGGTTCTCCATGTCATCTGCATGGTGCTAGGGGATGCCTATTTGGTTGGCAATGGCCACTATAGAGTAAATTTAGATGTGGCGTTGATGTTTGTTGTAATGCTCTTTGATGTTGGGGAGTCTAAGAAAATGGTGGCAGTGTTGGCTAGGAAACTAATTCGGAGTAGGTGGTGTGGTGATTTGAAGGGATACCTTATCCGTGCTATCACTAGTTAGGGTCTGATGGAAGTATGAGGCCAAAGCTAGGCGAGGAAGATGATGATCCGTTGCAGGTGTTTGTGGTCTGGGGTGTTGTCATGAACGTAGTGGCAAGGCGTAACTAGGCAAGGATGAGTACTAAGGATGCGTGGAGGGTGTGGAGGTTGGTGACGAACTTCGGTGGGCAAATTCCCTAGTGGAAGAAGGTGAGGACGAGGCGACTATAGCAACGGATGATGAGGCAGGGTGAAGGTTGGTGATGGTATGGGCTTAGTTTTTTGGATTTGATTGTCATCCCTGGTTTTGGCTGTGACTACTATGGCGGGTAAAATGTAAATTCTAGTTTTAATGTTTAGTTTCTTTGGCATTTTGTGGTGTATGCGTGGATCAATTATCTTATGGGTGGGTATGGTTGTCATCTCAGTGATGGTTTATGGTCTGTTCTGTTTTTTGTGATTGCCCTGGGGGCTCATTTGGGTAGATAGGAAGGAATACGTTTGATCTGCCCATAATAGAGGCTATCTGCAATCAATGTAAATCTTTTCTGGAGATTAATATACAGGAGTGGCCTTGATAGTGCTGCATTAACCGATAAAAAAAAATACTATTATATTAATTTATAATAATATTAATGTATTATTAATAATTAATTGTATTTATTATATTAAATATATTATTGTATCATATTGTTATTTAATATAATAAATACAATTAATTATATTATATTACTAAAAAGGTCTGATAATATTAATTTGAGTAAGGACTACACAGTTCGAATTTGCTGGGCTTTATTCAATAAAAAATAAAATTAAAAAACATATGTTCCTCTCAATGGGCAATATCAAACCTAAAATGCTACGAAGTGAAAAATCCTCTTCCCACAACTTTGGAAAAACGCTTTCTTTCCGCTAAATGCTGAATTGAAAGGGGCACAAGCAACGAAATATCGATGGATTGGATTGAGGAAGAATCTTTCAACTGGACAAATGCCAAAAAAAATTAAAAAATTGAAGTTCAAAAAAGCCCTAATGAAAATTGCCGGAAACCCCTGCCAAAAATCACACAAAAATTCTGTAGCAAATCGGGGGTAGTGTTGTGTTGCACACACACACACCATCTTCGACAGGGACCCCCCTCTGTTTTTGCTTGCTTTGCTGGATTATTGCAACTGTCCTGCCTTGATGAAGGTTGCTAGCATGAGAGAGAGGTCAGATCAAAGTGCATTAACTGATGGAGAGTACATGATGGCTTGTGATGTTGTGATAGGTGTATAGAGAATCAAGGTGAAGTCCAAACATGAGGAGAATAAGGTGAATGCAAGCCCATAAGTCTGAATTTAAAAATCAAACCTCACCTTAGGCAAGAGTTCGGAGACGGGAGAGATTGTAAAAACTTCAACATACAAGGGTCAAGCTGCACCCTCTCCCCAAAATTTGGTAGTAGGAAGGACTTTAAGATCCTCAAATTTTTGCTAAGTCAATGTTTCTCTCCAAAACTTGGTGGTGGAATGCGAAACCAGAATAAGGGTTAATCCATAAAGCCTTCCAAACACCAAACTTCTGACCAGGATTCTCCAAACTCGGTACTTGCACAAAAAACAAGATTAAGCTTAATCCAAAAATCTTTCCTAGTACCAAGTTTCACCCCTTCATTCTCCAAATTCGGTGGTTGCACAAAAAGTGGGAATAAGTGATATTCCTAACAGGTTTCCTAGCACTGAATTTTGTCCTCAATCCCAAACTTGTTCCCAATGCCGAGTTTGAAGCCGAGTTTCGGGTCATGATTCCAAATCAGACTCTTGACACCAAATTTTGAGCAGACATTCCTAGTCTTATTCCTTCCAAGTCCAACTCTACAGCTTTATAAAGTTAACAATCTGATCTCCTTATGGCCATCTTCCCAAGGTCAACCATATTTCACAAGGCAAACATGCTGCAAGAATCTGAAATTCAGATCTAGGATGCAAATCAAGAATAAGCCTAATCCCTAAATGTTTCCTAGGACCGAATTTGCCCCTTAGGTTGGAGTTTTTCTCCCTCAAACTCGGTATTTGCAGTCCAATTAGGAACAAGCACTAATCCAAAAACCTGTCTTGGGACCGAGTTTTACCCTTAGTCCTAAAACTCCTCCTAGCTCCAAGTTTGACCCAGGGTTCTTGTTTGCTCTCTATAGTCCAAGTTTTGGTCTAGATCTCAGATCTAAGTTTCTTAATCAACTTCATAGGTCCGAGTTTTGAAAAGACTTTCAAATGTTTGAATTTGCCTTGAAAGGATCCCTTCTAAGGTCTGAATTGCCAAGCAAGACTGAGTTTCTGTAACATTCTAGAAATTTAAAAGAGATATCAATTCAAATAATCTAACCGTTGCAAAAATAGCCGTTAACATAAACATAGCAAGTAGGATTTTTTGTTTTGTTTTTGTTTTTATATTTAAAACAAGAACAAGAATAACGATAACTGAAAGATTAATTACATTGAACTAAAATTAAGCATACATGTAAGATTAAGAAATAAATAACTTTGCATGAAATTAAAACGAGATAGGGTTTAGAGAGTACTTTTCAACTGATGCTAATTTTTGAACTTCAAAACTCTGTCATGATACTGGTGAGGAGGGAAAGTATCATTAGAGTGCTTTTCCGCCCAACCACTAACTATCTAGTCCCTTGTGCCATATCCTTCTGGATTGGCCCGACCCTTCACAGGGAGGTAAAGGAAAAAGAGAACTCAATGCACTAGTATGGCGCTCTGACTAGAGGTGTATCTGGTACTAAAGATCAGACGAATGCATGCATTACGCAGCACCACCTTGGCCAAGGTTTAACACTGTAAGCACGAATTAACGAGCTATCAATGATCTCACCCTTCTCGGCAATAAGTTTAGGTCCACGAAGTTCAACTGAACTCCAAAGGGGAATTAAGACCCAACTTTGTGTATAGCGTACATTTGACACAGTTTTAGTACTCTGAAATATTATCATAATTTTCTTTCACATTCAAGATTGCATTGGTTTATGATGTTTCAACTGAGTCCCTAGCTTGGGAAACTTAGGGGCATAAGAGTCAGCAATTGTACGCACAATTCCTGAGTATGGAATAAAACTTGCCGAACATGTCTTTGCTATTCGACCTTTTGAGAGGGACCTCCCAGTAGTGATGCTAACTACATCCTGTACAATAGTGCTCTTCTACCCACTGCCTTCCTAGGCTAGGGTATAGGTTAATTCCTAACTCTAGAGAGGGTTATCTCAATTAGATAAATTTATCTTAGAGCTGTCCTGACTTTCAGTCTAAGGAAGATTTTGAATAATCTTGATTAAGGGCCCAAATTCTTCATTAAGTTGACTCGGGTATGAACACCCTTCCATTAAATGGTATAAGTTTGCACCACTATGCTGAATATGCCTACCAACACATGTTAAGATACGCTTACACATACACACGAGTACAAATACCTTCACATATCCGTCAAATAATACCAATTATAACCACACTGGTATATACTTGACGGTATATGTCAAAGTACGTGTGCAAGTGTGCATACGTACCCGCACCTTCACATGTACGATAGGTATTCTAGGGTGCCTTAGATTTAATTTAACAACTTAGCAATTGTCCCAACCTTTGTATCACAATAATCCCAAATTTCATGAAGGGCAGGGATTCCATGGTTAAGATTTTATTCCAATCTATAGTTCTACTGAAGAATATACGCAAATCTAACACATAGGCCTGCAGTTGTCATTACACAAATATTTCTACATTAGAGGTATATGTACTTGCGTAAAGGTGTATATTATAACTAAGACACACACCGGCTGATTATAACTTATTGGTTTTCCGGTTTAAGTCGACCGAATGGAGCCTTGCTGCACCTTGATACCTGGTTATGTTCTTATGATTTTCAGATTTTAGTTAGCTGAATGGTGTGAGTAAACATAACCTCCAGGCCTGCACACCAATATTTATATATTTATTCATAATGGCAGACCTTAAACATGCTGGTCTAGTGACAATGTAACCTTGCTGTTCACTCTGGATATGAGGATATTTTTTTTGTAGAAAAATAGAACAGTACTATGGAGGAATTTGGGTATAAGATGAGTCTACCACTATAATTCCAGATTTATAGCATCTGAAGGAATTAAAACACCTTACTGGTTTTCTGCATACAGTCTTCCAACCACTAAAATAATTTTCCCGACCTTTCATGATATATTCATACACATTGTTATATAGATACACATTAATATATATATATATATATATATATATATATATATATATATATATATATATATATATATATACACACACACACATATATGTATTCCAAATTTAAACAGGTATGAGAATCCCATACGTAATATCATCACCATTTAAATTTACCAAAAACAGAAGGTAAAAATTTGTATTATGCAGAAGTAAACAGATATACTACATATAAATTTTTCTTTAAGACAGCATAAGGGTTTATCCCTTCCCATTCAAGTATATTTTTCAGAATTCACATTACAGAAGGGAAAATAGTTCAGAATTTCATGAAATACTGAAGAATAAACTGCATTTAGTTTCTTTTCCTCTATTTTCCAAAAATTGAATGAAAAACGGAAAAGGAAATAGTCGAGTCAGTAGGGTAACCAGACCACATGACCTGGAGGAAGTAGAATCTCGTCAGAGGTTGTACTCTAACGCCCTTCTCACTCAAAGCCCTTGAAACTTGGTAATGGCTGAGCAGACAAATCACGGAATTGCAGAGCAAACCCTCTTTCTTTTGCTGTCCCGAAGAAGAACAATAAAAAAACGATAACCCCCTTCTCTTCCAAAATGGTTTAAGTATTGACTAACACGTGACTTTTCCTTGGTTCGCCCTAATACCAAGCGGAATTCTCAAACTGCCCAAGGAGTCATGTTAATCTCGTGCTCCATTCTCACGCCTTCAACATTTCTCGCTTCCAGCAAAAGCTTCTTCCTCACGCGTTAAACATTCTCGCACTCAAACATGCTTCCCGTGAAAATATATATTTGTTGCTTTTCTATTTTCTTTTCAAATGATATTGATATATATTAGGAAGTATTGATAATGCGTTAAACCCATTTCTTTTTACTTGCTTACTCTATTCTTTATCAAATCTCCCAATACTCGATAAATTCATAAGGCAAGATAGAGCGATGTAGAATGGTTTAATTAAAAACTTAAATCCCTCTCAATATGGCCATAATATATTTTAAGCCAATCACCTAGCAACTTTAGGAGGGACGAACTTCATATCTCCCCTTCACATAATCTTCACTTGATTATAGAGTTGCCAATTTAAAGTTGGCAAATGATAATTTATTTAATTTAAAAATAAACATTGCCATACAAATTATAAATTGATTAAATATACATATTTATTTATATTTATATATATTCCGACCCATATACCCTACGAATACCTGACTGTGGTAGTAGGTATACGACCATGTATACGTTCTCCCGTACCTAGGTATTCATAAAGGATATATATGTAACATATATATACATATACATAAATATATATATAATAAAAGTAACATTAGTCCCAGCCAACTTGATTAATAATTAATGAAATAATTAAATAATAATAATAATTAATAATTACCTCGAGAAGCGACAAACCCTAGGGTTATAAACCCTAAATTCTCTGCACTGACCTACTAGGTTACCTAGTGCACTGGCTAACAAGGTCTGACAAGATCAACATAGGTTTACCTGGCTTAGGTTAGGGTTTTCAAACGGCATTGAGTCCTTTCCTAACTTGCACCTCCTGACCTGATGATACTTTCCCTCCTTTCGTGGAGGACGACGGTCTCCTGCACACACTTGGCCCATGGAAATCAGTTAGATCCAAATCTTGCCTAGTCCTGACAATTAATAATTCATGACAAAAGTAAAATATGATATCATATTGTTAACTGCAATTTCATCAATTTAATCAATCAGAGTACATCAAATCATCATAGAAAGCATAATTATCATCATTCACATATGCATAGTCATCTGAACATATCCATTAATTAAAGCATGAAACTAGGCACATTATACATCTTACAAGTATATAAAAAATGCACTAGGTTTAACATGTATTAGGGCGTAAATACTGCACAAAAATCAACTAGGGCACAAGTGGGATGTAATAGTTTTAACAGTAGCATCAGATCTCCTAGGTGCCTCATTCCTTATCAGCATCCTAATCCTGAGTTTCTTGCGTAAGAATGATCCTCCACTCTCAAAATTCTGTATCTGCATCAAAAATCAAAATAAGGTCTTATTTCCAAAGACCTTCCAATCATTTAGTTTTTGCACAAACACCTCCAAATTTGGTATTGACATACAAAATAGGAATATGCCTTATTCCTAAAATCTTTCCCAGTACCGAATTCTCCCCCAAGCTGAGGTTTTCATTCTCTAACTCGGCATTTCCAGTCAAAGAAGGAATAAAGTATTAATCCCAAAGATTTTCCCAGCACCGAGTTTGGCCCTTAATCCTATGATTCTTCCAAGAACTGAGTTTGTGGTTGTTCCTTTTTTGTCGCCTACCACCAAATTTTGCAGATTGGTTCCAGGGTTTCATGGCCACGCTCTCAAAGTCTGAGTTGTGATCTAGATCAACATGAGGATCCTAGAACCTGTCTTAGATCCAAGTGGCACACAACAACCAATTCCTAACAGCATGTCAAGACAATGACTCTTCGAGGTCCAAATTTCCTCTAAGTAAGGCAAGATAGGTTGTATAAGTTGATGAATCTTTTGATGGATAGGAAGAAGGAGAGTGAATAATGATGCATGTTCAATTGGAAATAAGTGTGATGGTAATCAAGTGAGGAGGCTGAGTGATTGATTTTCATGAAAATGTGAATGATCCTTGAACTTACTTGTCTATGTAGGATGAGTCATTCAAAGGAGCCAAGACGAGAGACACCAAAGGAGAGCTAAGAAAGATGAATCGTTCAAAGGAGCCAATAACTTGGAGACTTCCAAGAGTGTCAGAAGGTTACCAGGACGAAAAGAGGAAATAGAAGATCAAAATCCTGGTGATGATGTCTTTCCAAAGGGGATTGAGATTAGCATGCTCACAGAAATGAAGAATTTTGCGAACACTTGGAAATATCAGCAGAGTTGTGCCAATGAAGAATCTGCTACAAAGCCAATGACAAGGTATGAAAATGAAATACCACTATCATAGTCCAAAGGGTGTCTTTTCCAAATTTCTGGAAAGCAGTGACAAGACACAAGAATGCTTCAGGAGACATACAAAAATAGAGAAGGAACAGCTGGGGATGGCTAGATTATGATTTGTTGTAATGGCAATTAGTTTGTTGTAAAATGACAACTTTTGGGCCCAATTTAATACAATATAAGAAAAGGCCAAAAGATAGTTATTTGTCCAGCTGCCAATTTTGTCTTTTGTGACTTTTGAATTTCATTACAATACTAGGATCACAAGAAGATGACCATGCACAGTAATCATAGGGTGTGCTCGATTAACCACGGGCTATGATTCAGATCATTGTTGCCCTCCCAACCATAGACGATATATACGGTTATCGTCTCCCCCGAGCACAAAATTATCTCTCTTTATATATATATCAAATATGAACAGCAAGATGCTTTCACAATGATCAAGTACATAGGCCAATGTGAATCGCTTCACTCCTTGAAGCTATATGCTCAGATCAATTTACAATGCACAGCTGTGTATGCAGTCCGCATTGCATTAATGTATCCAACCTATGAAGAATGCGTTCGATCAGCCAAGGAAGAATACGATCTGCCAAGTAGTGTATTCACTCTCCCAAGGAATGATTTTGCTGATGATAATTTAATTCGATCTGAGATATATGAAAGTCGATCTGCTGTGGATGATGAATGAACTTGCTGATGACAAACACAAACTGCATATAGGAAATCGTCCACACGATTGGAGTATATTCCATAAATTTACCAAATGAAAGAGGTAGCATCCCTCTTATACATGCCACGGTGACTCTTCATGAAGAGTCGGCTTCTTCAAGGGCAACGTGATCCTTCATCAAGGGGTGGTGGACAATATCAATGAGGAGACGTGTCTAACCATGGATGACGGGTGTATGTCTTAATCGATGCTTAGTTAAGGACTTAAAAACAAAACCGCTTCATAATGTATATTACCCGCTTTCTCTAGAGTATACACAGGTTCATGATTGTCTAAGGCTGATAAGTCAATTAGACAATCATGTTTGCTATGTCGGCCAAGGGAAGGTTCCGACCATAGCTATAACTTCAACACTCCCTCTTAGTTAGGGAGGAATCCTTCTAGATGTCTATAAGTCACATCACCTCATTGTGATGACTAACACAATGACCACGTGTATGAAAGAGGTTTATCATCTTATTGTGATAGCACGTCACCACATCATGATATCAACCATCGTGGCTTTTCGCATGGATGGTGAAGAATAGATATCACCTCACCGTGATATCAACCATCATGGCTTATCCATAGATATCACTTCACGCGATATCCACCATTATGGCTTATATATAGATATCTCCTCACGTAATATCCACCATTATGGCTTATCCATAGATATTACCTTACGTGATATCCTCCATTATGGCTTATCCATAGATATAACCTCACGAGATATCAACCATTATTGTGAGATCGTCACCTCACAATGATGGTAAGATGCACAAGTGTTCATCATTGTGAGATCGTCACCTGACAACAATATTCACCATGGCTCATCCAGAGGGTAAACACACAAGTACAAGAAGATCACCACAGACTCTCATGTGGTGTTGTCATGGCGTCACACACATGACATCCACCATGAACCATATCAGAGGGTGGAGATGAGGGCTTACACCTCAAGTCTCTCTCAAGGAGAAATGCATTAACAAGAGTTTACACTTTAAACATCTTTCGAAGATAAGAATACATTAGTATATATATAAACAAATCAATGAAGCTGAGACTCCATCTTGGCTAGGGCTTCACTCTCCACCATACCAAGTTTACCTCTGGCGAGAATGTCTGCTGTTTGCTCATCAATACTAATGTATCTCAATTGAATACCATTCCTTTCCACCATGTCTCTAACATAGTGATACTTGATCTCCACATGCTTCGTTCTGTCATGAAATACAAGATTGTCAGAAAGCTTTATGCAACTTTGATTATCACAATAGATAATTGTAGGTTCTAAGGATTGTCCAAATAATCCCGCAAGAAGCTTCCGAAGCCACACTGCTTCTCGTGCTCCCACACATGCTGCAATATACTTGGCTTCTATGGAGTTCAGTGCTATTGAAGACTGTTATCTGCAGCACCAAGAAATCATAGCTGAACCGAAACTGAAACAACAACCGGAGGTGCTCTTCCGATTAGTGACACATCCTACCCAATCGGAATCAGTATATCCATGCAACTTCAAGTTCATGTCAGAAGAATATCTCAGGCCATATCCAACTTTGCCACGTAAGTACCTCAGCACATGCTTTGCTGCAACCCAATGAATCTGTCTCGGTTCACACATGAACTGACTGAGAGTACTCACTGCAAAGTAGATATGTGGTCTGGTGTTGACCAAATATATCAGTGTTCTAATCAATTGACAATACATAGTGGGATCTACCAGATCTGAATCGGAAGCTGGCTTGCTCAACTTCTCCAGATTATATATCCATCAACGTAGACATGGACTTACAATCCATCATGCCAAATCTGTTCAGGATGACTATAGTGTACTCCCCCTGACTGAAGAAGATCTCATGCGGTCTCTGCCAAACTTCCAGTCCCAGGAGGTAGTGCATAAGGCCAAGATCTCAAATTTAGAGGCTAACTCCTTTTGACACTGAGTGATGAACTTCTCTACCCCAGTGAGAAATAAGTCATCAACATGAAGGACCAAAATCAATGCCTCTATCAACCACCTTTATGTTTACACCATCATTCTTGGTGAATCCCATGCTCATCGAGTATTCATCTATCGTGGAATATCACAACCTAGGTGACAACATAAAACCTTCCAGCCCGATCGCTATAGAAACCATCTCGACATGGTCCACTCCCTCTGAACAAATATGACCAAGATCTTCGGAAGTCAATTGAAGTAGATCCTCTAGCTGCTCCCTCTATCATAGAAGCATACCTTGCTCACATGCTCCCAATTATGGAAGACATATTGCTCCAAGAGACTCCCATGTCTTTGAGTATCTCAATTCATAACATCATTTGGCATGATCCACACATGGCTGAATGTGCTGGATTCAAGACCACTTCGGACCTACTGTCACAACTCGGCAAGGAACTCTTGACACTCTTGTCAAGTGCACAACTTTTGTAAGTGCACTCGTGCGCTTAGAAAGATCTGTAGCCATCTTTCTCAAGACAGGCAAGGCGACAAGTTTCCGATGTCATAGCTGTCATAAGCAGATATCAACGCTTGGGTTGAGCCTCCCGACAAGCTATATAGGCCTCCCTCTCGAATCATCAATCTCATAATATCGAGCTCTGCACAAATGCCTCGGCAGGATTCCTAATGCATCGTACTTTTTTTTCCTGCAAAACCCATTCCGAGGGCCAAGGAAATGAACAAGAGCATAACGAGGCAAATAACTCTTATAGTACATATAGGAATACAAATAAGAGGCTGACTACGACAAGCAAAAAACTCAAGAGATAATAACCAAGATAAATACTTATCTCATTAGCCAAGCTCCATCTGGCTTTGGATAAACTTGCAACCCTTGCAAGTAGCATAACAGCATGCCAGCCTTAACTACTAAGGTCTTCAAGTGTCCCCTACAATCACACATACACTTGTAATAATCTGCTGTTAAACATAGCTTATAACAAAAAAATGATAATGATAAATTAGATGTCTGAATTGTATGTAATCATAGCTAAGGGCTACAGGACTCAACCTTACACATGGGCAAATCTAGTGTCATGAACAAGAGGGCAACCATTAGTCCAATGCATACAATAGACAAATAACACGAGCATAAGCAATGCACCATATACTATCAGATAAATGTGGTAGTAGGGAGAAGACTTATCTGATCAGTTTGGTCCTATCATCCAATGAAGGTCTTGATCTTGTATTTCAGTTGCCATTGACAGATGCAAATATGCAAAGTTTCCAAGGCTGAAGATAGAAATGTCACTTCTATGAAGAGAATCATCAAAGTCTAGCTGGAAAGAAGTGGCCCCAACTTCCTTCTCATTATTCTTGGCATTGTCCTCGATTATAACCTGTATCCAAGAATCTCTCTCTACTCAATCTAAAGATGAACTCTATCCCCTGTCATATCATTCCACTCTTAAGCTCAAGCTCCTCCTCAAGACAGAGGGGATGCACTAACGGCGACAATGGCTCTTCAAGAACCTGGCTTTGATGACCATGCACAACAAGAAGATGACCATGCACAACAATCATAGTGTGTGCTCGATTAACCACGGGCTATGATTCAAATCATCGTTGCCCTCCCAACCATAGACGATATATACAATTATCGTCTCCACCGAGCACAAAATTATCTCTCTCTATATAAATATATCAAATATGAACAACAAGATGCTTTTACAATGATCAAGTACAAAGGCCAATGTGAATCGCTTCACTCCTTGAAGCTATATGCTCAAATCAATTTACAATGCACAGCTGTGTGTGCAGTCCGCACTGCATTAATGTATCCAACCTATGAAGAATGTGTTCGATCAGCAGAGGAAGAATACGATCTGCCAAGTAGTGCCTTCGCTCTCCCAAGGAATGATTTTGCTGATGATAATCTAATCTGATCTGAGATATATGAAAGTCGATCAGCTATGGAAGTCGATCTGCTGTGGATGATAAACGAACTTGCTGATGACAAACACGAACTGCATATAGGAAATCTTCCACACGATTGGAGTATATTCCAAAAATTCACCAAATGAAAGAGGTAGCATCCCTCTTATACACGCCACGGTGACTCTTCATGAAGAGTCTGCTTCTTCAAGGGCAACGTGATCCTTCATCAAGGGGTGGCAGACAATATCAATGCGGAGACGTGTCTAACCATGGGTGACGGGTGTGTGTCTTAACTAATGCTTAGTTAAGGACTTAAAAACAAAACCGCTTCATAATGTATATTACCCGCTTTCTCTAGAGTATACACGGGTTCATGATTGTCTAAGGCCGATAAGCCAATTAGACAATCATGTTTGCTATGTTGGCCAAGCGAAGGATCCGACCATAGCTATAACTTCAACAATGACAAAAGTTGTTTTGCTAGGCTATCATTTTGTCTTGTAGTGGGGGTAGTTGGAAAGTAGTTGAAAGTGATTGAAAGTTGTTGAGATCATTAACTAAAAGCTGTTAAGGTTTCTAGAGGGCAAATCTGGGCCATTGATTCAAAATGTAAAACGTTTAAAAGACCAGTGCCTCATTGTAAGGGGTTAGAAGTTAGAAAGTGGAACTTAGAATTAGGGTTAGAAGTGGCAGTAGCCAACAAGTAGAATTAGAGTAGAGTAGGAATTTGATTTTTGTAATAGCAGTTGTAGCAAATGAATAAAGCATTGAAGTATGGTGTTTTGCCAGTTGCCTTCACCTGTTTGCATGGTTTCTTTCATCAAAATTAGTTGAAGTTCAGTGATTTAATGGTGAAGTGTGAGGATATCTGATCATTTTCTGGTTCATACTTGGAGGTTTGTTGATTGTAAGTCTCTGTGCATGGTCTGAGCCTATTTTTGCTATTAGTTCAATTGTGGATGTTTGTTTTGATTCCACCAGAATTGGGTATCTAAATGAATGTTCATGATCTGAAAATCTTCATTTCTCTTTGAAGATCACACCATTTTTGTGGCATTGTGAGTTTATCTCTAGTTAAGCAGGAATCAGTCTTATGAGAAATCTGTCTATCTGTGGCGTCAACCATTACTATCATTGTCCCTAGTTTCTCTGAACCCTATGCATTTGCTCTTTCTTTTAATCAATTTGAGAAGTGAAGCATCAATTAGATTGCCATATCAAATGCATAAGTCCCTTTGTGATTATCAGCAAATCACATCATCACTGAGTTATCCTAAGCACAGTCAAGACTTGACACTAGAAACCTTGAGGTTATCTTGTTTGGACAGTCAGAGGGCATACAAGATTTCCTTATTCAAGAAAGAATAGGATATACTCTGTATATTTTATTCTAGGTTGATGGTAGTGCAAACTTCCCCATTAACAGGTAGAAACACTCATAAATTGCAATTAAACTTTAAAAAACTGGTGAAAATCAAAGGAAAACACATCAAAATCGACACTCCATAGAATTAGAGGGAAAAAAGTGTGTTTTTTAAAGGGAAAAAAATCGGGAATTTTTCTGATTGTGTTGTTTTGTGATTTTCCCAATTTTTTTCCAATTTGGATACACTAACTACACCTCTTCTAGTGATTACACCATCCATAAATAATGTCGAGAACTGGCAAGCCCCTTCTTGCTCCAAGGGACACAAATGTGATAGTGCTTCTAGAAAATGTACTATCTCAAAGTGAGAAGCTAGCTCGAAATGGTGAAATTCTTCCAACCTCTTGTGCCCTCCAGCCTCCTCTATGATCCTATTACACTTGATCCACCAAATGTCACATTATACTCACCAATAGCACGAACATGAGGTGACATGATAAAAATTTTCATTTTTAAGGTGTTGGTTTCCACTGAAAATTCACCTTATTACAATAAATTTCCTTGCACCTCCATTTACAAAAAAATATTCATAAAAAACACAAATTTGAAACCTTGATCTTCAAAAAGTATTCAATGACCAATCATATAATGTTTTCACTCCAAAATATTCATTGAACAAGCCTTTGTAAGTTTTGAGCCAATGACTTGAAACTTAAAAGTCATACACTGATTACGCTACAAACAATTACATGCTACCTTGCTGGACGCCCCTTACTTGTACCTGTTTATTATTAATGGATAAAAATATAAAACATAACCACACCTCAACTGGAACCCATGGCCATTCAACTATAATTTGTTGTTGTAATCAATTCTGCTGTAAATGTCACGTTAGTGATCACACAATACAAATTTAGGATGAAAAACAAAACTGCTGTATTATAGCAGAACTAGTAATACAGCAGCATACGACACTTACAAAGAGACTCTAAAGTCAATGCATTGCCATTATGCTGATGCTTCTATTTCTTCCTGGCACCTTTGTTGGTATGGTGATCTTTTCTGCCACTGAACAAATGACTGCACCTATGCCTTACCAGTGCGAGTGCTTCAAGAAATGGTCCACTGCTCAGCAATTTCCAGCAAGTAAAATATCATGAACTGGCCTTCCAGTGAATGGCATGGTCTTCTCACAACTGTGACCCAACGCTTCACCCAAATTTGTCTTTTTTGCTTGCTTACACCACAAAAGGAAGGATGTTATGCAAGTACTGCAGCATACAAACTAATGCCCTTTTGGCAGTGTTTACATTCAAACTTGCATGATCAATGTATTCAATGTTAGCGGTTTTGTGTAACTCTCTTTTCCTATGCAGGCAACATGAGATGTTTTGCATTTTGAGGTGATATTCAACAAACAGCATTTCTGCATCATTCTGGCATCTTTTTTTGATCCGAGCCTTTACTGCTTCAGATACAAATTATGCAAACTTTGATACCATATTAAAATTGATAGAGCAAAAGCACAGATTTTTATACCATGGTTGCAAATATAAAATACTATTGATATATTATTTCAATGGATCAGAGATGGATTTTAGATCGATTTCATTGGTTTTATTAAAGCATTCCCTTTACAACCAGCTACATAACTACCGAACACAACCTCCATATGGGAAATTCCCACAACTGACATTATTTATTACTAGCTATTAAACTAACACCTATTTATTTATATAATGTGTAGATGTAATATAATAATCCCAACATTTGTTTTGGCTTAGAAGTCATCACTTTGAAAGCTGTACACTTTATCACCACCACCATATTTTCTCAACAGCAGAACATTTTCACTCATACACTGAAGCTATTCATGGCAATTCTTTCTTGCCTCTTGCATGGTTTGGTCCTCCATCTATTATGTTTTAGAATTCTTGCATCTTGTAAAAAGTCGCCATTTTTTTATTGTAGAAATTTGTTTGGTAACCTGAAGCATTGTACTGTACTGTCACAGAATCCTTTTGTGGACATGCCTAATGATGCAATAGGGGAAGCCTTGAAGGTTTTGCTCGGTAATATTTGTTGAAGCATATGGTATTTAACTTTTTAATAACGTATATATATTCCATATGTGATTTCATTTTACTGTTTTATGGTGATTCAGATACAAGGAATCATCCAGTTCTAATTCACTGTGAAAAGGGAAAGGTATGGTAGCATTCTTTTATGAAATGCTTATACCTAGTTCACCCCTTTCTGCCACTCTTGCTCATCCTTATTTATTGATCTAATGTAATGCAACCAACCTTTAACACTCATTCTAAAATTTTGAAAATTGTGCAGCGGCGTACAAGTTGCTTAGTGGGATGCTTGCGCAAAGTACAGAACTGGTGCCTTGCATCAGTTTTTGAAGAGTATCAACGATTTGCTGGGATAAAGTCTGAGGTGTTAGACTTGCAATTTATTGAACAATTTGATGTGTCATTTGTGAAGGAATATGGTTATTCTTTGAACCATCCACATGCTTCTGAAGTTATGATTGCATAAGGAATACTAATTACTGAAGTAACAAGCTGTATTAGAATGGAGGGATCAAAGAAAAAAGGTTCCTTTTAAAATTGCACAAGACTTTTTAACAAGCCCTCTCTAAAGTGGAGGTTCGTTGTCCAGCTGATGTTATATATGACTACTGAGTTCTTATCTCATTATCCATTTCTTGGAAAGTTGGTTTGCTCCAACAATAGTGTATATGGAATTTTTTTCTACAAGCAGGAGTGGAGTGCTACCGCATGATTCAAAAGGGGAGTACAATGTTTATCAATCTTAACACAGGTAGTTTCGTTTATTTCTGTTCTCTTATATTTTAGACGACTTAAGATTATTTAACAGTGAGATACAACTCTTTTTTCCCAATCACGATTGTACTTGAATTTCTCTGTCAATTGCAGACCAGCTCATGTCTTCACTTCTTACAGAATACACAATGTGTGGAGTGAATTCTTGCAGCATAAATTTGCAATCGATATAATTGATAAAAGAAATTCAATCATGACGAGTATATGGGTTGCATGAGATGTGTAATAACTAGTATTGACAGGATGCAATTATTTTTGCTTGACAATATGGTTGTGAGGGCCAAGCCAAGCAGCTTTTCACATGACGAGTGCAGAGAGGAAAGGAAATGGAAGTGACAAAATGTTCTTTAAATTCGAAATTAATGGTACTTTCACACGTTCAAACAGAAAACAATCTTCGGAATCATCTAATGACCCCTTAATTTAATCACAATTGTCTTGCTTTTTCGAGTTTGCCTCTACTCTTACATAAATGTGAAAGGTTTACATTTGAGATAATGTAAAGGAAAACCACGAGAAAGTAATGAGTCACTTTGAGATTATCAGATAGTAACAAATATGAAAATTAAGTCTTTTAAATTATAATTTATTTGTATGTTAGATACCGGACTAACTGGATCCTGAAACAGACATGTAGGTGATTAACAACAATTCACTATACAAGTAACAAGAAGTTTGAAGGGTCTTCTAAAATATGGATGCAAAGCATTTAGAAATTTATATTGGTTTTCGAGTTTTCTCTCATTATGTTAACAAGAAATTTCAATATAATTGGGTTTTGTTGATGTGTTTTTTAGGCACATGTGAACACAAAATAAAATACCCAAAAGTATCTTATCCTCTCTTGATCAAAGTCTCCCAAATGCTGAAGATTCACATAAGGATCACTTGAGATAACTCCAAGGTTCTTCAATGTCAAGGCATGACGTGTGGATAAGCACAGTTGGTGGTTGTGATTGTTGTTCCTTCAAGGGGCCTTACGTTGTACATGAATGCTTAAATTGTTGGAACCTGATCATCTAATGTTGCAATCTTGTGATGTTTTTAACCCTAAACTAGTTTGAGTTGAAAAAAAAGGGCAAAAGGGAAAGGGTTGAGGAATTCTATTCTAAGGTTTAGAATGCAAGAAAAAGGGGGAATGATTTAATGGAATCTTATTGAGCAAGGTCTCACCATCAAATTGAACAATCTGACATCAGCTTAGTGTGATCTTCTTAGGTGCAATTCAAAGATGTTCAAATCATTATCATCAAACATTGATTATCATTCAAGTTAATTTATAAACAATTGAAGTTAAGCTCATACAATTCCAGTTGACTATACAAGGCACACTTACAATCAGCAAGATGCTACTGGTATGGATTAAATGGATTCCACGCAAAGATATGCAACAATCTCCTCCATTATCTCCATTTACAAGTCTAAATTACATTTCCTCCTCGTAATATATTCTAACTGCTTGCTAACTAGCATCCATCAACTATTCACTATTGACTCTTAACTTTTTAATAAACCTTTACAAATGAAGAGTTTGAGCCTTTTATAGAGAGCTCATTACAATGGGTGGCCAGGATTGTTTCAGATCAATGACCAAGATTTTACAATGAAACCCTAATTAGGGTTTTTTACAACAAACTTTATTCTGGCCAATGAAATAATTACAACATTTTGACACATGTCATCTTTGGAGCATTTGACCAATGCATAGTAGGGGTAGGTGCATTAGAATTTGTGCCCCCATGAGCGAGCTTGGTTCATTGAATCAAGACATGCTGATAGAGGACTTCTTCTGATTGGTGGAGTAGTGATTGGGATGCCACCTCAATCTACACTTGTAGACTTGATTCATCATCATGAATGAGTATTGAGCAATAATCTCTTGATACTCAACGTTATTCCATTAACTCAATGTGGTGATGATAATAGGAAGTATTGTCGACCTTCTACCCTTGCTTGCCTATCTTGCCTTGAGGTGATTGTACGATTTCTCCCTTTATGAAAGCTTTTGAATATCTTGAATTCCTTCTTGCGCAGTCACCTTCTTGGTATCATTGTGCTTGCCTTGTGTTGTGTTCCATCTCGATGTAGTCTTGAATGTGTTTCCTCACTCCTCGCTTTGATTCTCCACTTCGACCTGGAAAAGAAAACATTTTGAATCATATTGATGAAATAACAAAATTAACTGAATCAATACACTCCCTATCACACTAAAAGAAGAATTTCAGACTTTTTGAGTGCAAATGGAGGAGGTTCATTCTTGCAAGGGAGCAATGGAAGAGAAATTCG
This sequence comes from Cryptomeria japonica, assembly GCF_030272615.1. NCBI lineage: Eukaryota > Viridiplantae > Streptophyta > Pinopsida > Cupressales > Cupressaceae > Cryptomeria > Cryptomeria japonica. Next base: position 256,949,062 of record NC_081412.1, read on the forward strand.
CTCCAATTAGGGAGCAAAGGGAATTCTCCAATAGTTAGCCCACTTAACTAAATTTCATCAATCTTACCTTCTTATGCCTTAATTTTATCATCTTTCTTATGTGAAATGCTTCAAGTGATCATCAAAAGTGCATAAGGGGGAATTTCACTCTTATGGAGGAGCAAATGAAGGTGATTTCTCTCTTGAGAAGGAGTAATGGAAGCACATTTTCGCTCCTAAAGGGGAGCAATGGAAATCATTACAATTTAGACACTTAGCTCAATTTTCATCCACTTGCCCTCCATTCATCAACTCATACCTTGTGATTTTGCTACCCATGCGTGTGATTGTGTCAAATTGACTTCAAGGAAGGCTCTAAAATCAACTTCGCTCCTGAAGGTGAGCAAAGGAAGGGAAATTCGCTCCAGATGAAGAGCAATGGAAGTGAAAATCGCTCCTAAAGCGGAGCAAAGGAATGACCTTAAATTCGATACTTAGCTTGATTTCCTCCATTTAACCTCCTCGCATCAACTCAATTGCATCAAATTACCTTCATGTGAGGTCTTAGGAGCAAATTCCCTCTCATGAAAGAGAAAAGGAAGAGTATTTCACTCCTGGGAGGGAGCAATGGAAGTGTTTTTCACTCCTAATCATGAACAAAGGAAATCACATTAAATCACTTCAAATTCACCATCTAGCTTGGTTTCACCAACTCATGTTTTAGGTTTTAATCCCTATGCACAAAAGGTCATCAAATAGTCCTCAATGGATGCCTTAGAAGTGAATTCGCTCTCATGAAGGAGCAAAGGAAGAGGAATTCGCTCCAATCGAGGAGCAATGGAAGCAACCCTCAAATTCACCACTTAGCTAGGTTTTATCAATCTCTCCTTTTTTTTTTATCAACTTAGATCTTGTGGTTTTGCTTTGGTAGTGTGTAGATATGTCAAATTGTCATTAAGGGAGGCTTTGGAAGCAAATTCGCTTTCATGAAAGAGCAAAGGAAGGCAAATTCACTCCTAATGAGGGGCAATGGAAGAGGATTTTGGTCCTAAGAAGGAGCAAAAGAATTAGATTTTGCTCTTGGAGGGGAGCAAAGGAAGGGACCTCCACACTTAGCTCAATTCAAGGTTGTTGATCAAGAATTGAATCCTTCGTTCAAACTAAGGCATCACATGATAACTAGAGGGAATTATATATGCCTTGGAAGGCTTGGAGAGGGATTTCACTCCTAAGAAGGAGCAAAGGAAGCAAAATTCACTCCTAGACTTGAGCAAAGGAAGTGGTCTCAAAAGTTTGCTCCAAATTGGGAGCAAAGGAAGTTCATTCTTCTTAACCACATCTCCCACCTCTTTATAAAGTGCAATCAGCCCACTTTGATAGCAAAGGAAGAAATTCGCTTCAAAACCCAAGCAAAGGAAATTCACTCTTGTGGAGAGGCAAAGGAAGAGGATTTCACTCCTAGGAGGGAGCAAAGGAAATTTTCATGTACTTAGTCAAATATTGTTCCTACAACTTCTCAATGAAGTATGATCGAATCACCCGGATGACGAAGGAAACTTTGCATAATTGGTGCAACTTCATTCAAGGGATTCCTCAATCTAATTCTCCTCGCGTATCTTGCTCAAATTGATGCCACTTGACCTGTTTTCAACCTAAGGAGGGAGAAATTAAGCAACCTGAGAAAGTGCACCCCTTCAAATGAATGGCTGATAGCAAAATACCCTACTACTACCAACAGCTAAGCTAAGACAACTAACCTAGAATGTGAAAAAGTGGGGGTCCCCATTTGCAGTGGGGCGATGTGTGAATATGTCACAACAAGTTCCAATTTGAATTATAATCCTATTTACAAGTAGCCATTAGTGAATGCAACTAAACTACATTAAGCAATTTAGGGTTGGCCCATAACCAATTCCCTAGTATCTAAAAGAAAAGAGATTGATATAGAGAATGCCAAAAACAACCTTAAAGATCATTAGTATAATCAAATATTAAAGGGAAGTGGCCTCTATTGGTCTGTTGGTTGTTGCTGGTGTGGGCTCCTTTGGCCTTGAGGCTTCTTCTCCTAATGCTCATGTTCTGCAACAATGGTCTGCTTTTGATGAATTTACTCCAGATGTTGTTATGCAACAACAGTTTGCTCCAGTTGCGGACATAAACGCTAAGGGGACCTCCCCACTTGATCCTTCTTACGATGTTCCTAATACTAGTAAATGCTTGGACAAGCAGAAAGAGAAGTCTTCCCCCTCACCCCAAACTCCTCTGAATCGAGTTTCAGATGTTTCTTCCCACTCTTGAGTTGAGTCCTTTTGGGTTTTTGCAGGTTTGGCATGCTTGTAACAGTAGTCTTCTGACTTGTTGTCTAAGGCTTGCCTGACTTGAGTTTGTGTAGGTTCAACACCCTTGTTTTGTTGCCTTTCTTTTTTTCGCCTTTGGGCTTTTTGTATATAGGGCTAGCACCCTTGTTTTGCTGCTTATTATAATAAAAAAAACAAATATCAAACCAAGGCCTCATGCATCTTTCAATCAATGATTGTAATAATAAATCTTAAAGCCAACTGCACCCATGCCAAACTATTAGCAATACAAGCACCACAATCTGACCACTCTAAACCACCAGTGAATTTTATTTAATATGGTGTTAGTTTCAAGGTTGATACATTGTGGAATTGGGATGGTCTGCAATATAGTAGCAAAAGTCTTTTGCGTAAAAAATCAGCAAACTAAAAGTGTAAGATTTTTTGGAAAAGCTGGGGATTTAAATGGGGAAAATTTGGATTTAAAATAACAATGAAAAATGTTGAAAAAGAGACAAACACTACTTGTTTTTGATTTGAAAGACATTTTCATAGCATAGAGATAAATAGAGAAAATAAATAAAAGAGTTTAGCCCATGAATTGTCCAAATAAAAAGTGTCTAAAATAGTAAAATGCAGAGTAGCATGTAAGCTTTGATACTAAATGATTCTTTGGTAAGTTTTGTATGAAGTTGATAAAGTTATTGCTAAGTTAACAATAAAATAGTTCATTAAATGACATGTGAGTAAACCTTTAGTTTTGTTGTAAGATGTGAGTGAATGGTAAAATTTTACTAAGAACGGTGCATTCCAAATTATCATTAATATTAAAAGAATGTTTAATCATAAAGACTTCACTATCATAGAAAAATTTGAAAAACTTTTAAAATATAGTAAAACCTCAAAAAGAGAGGAGAAAACATTCTATTATTGCAAAATTTTCAAGTCATAAACTTCAAAGAATATGTCATCCAAGTAAAAATGTAATCAATCGATGAAAGAGAAAACATGTTTCATAACAGGTAGAGCTAAATAGGCATGGATTATGCATTTTTAAAGATTCTAGGTACAAAACCAAGTCACATTCAAAATCTTTGCTATTAAACTAAGCCTTCAAATATAGTCAGAGTACTAACTCATATAAATTAGTAAAAGATAGACACAAAACACATGTAGGATAAATATGCATAATATTAGAATAAGCATACAAAATCACAATTATTAGGATTTTTATGTCAGTGCAATATTTTGAAAATATAAACATCAGGCGGATGATTTTATGCAACCGAGGGTTTTTGTACTACAACTTGAGAGAACGATAAATTGTTATGAAGACAAAGATGACCTACACATAATATTATCTCTTCACTTGTAGTAATGAGATTATGTAAAAAAAATATATAGCATTGTCATATTCATCAAGCAAAGCAATGATATGATACAAAGCCTAAATTAGTATTATACTCAAGCTATTTAGAAAAGAATATGGATTATTTATTTCCAGATAACTAATTTACAATGTTATCACTAAAGAAAGAGATAGAGAATCAAATGTTTTTTTTTGGACCAAATGACCAATCAATCTTCACAATAAAAATTTAGTATTGAAAAAAATTGAGATAAGAAGTTGATGCAGGAGCATCCCCGGTTCATTGCAATCTTGCATCAACCACAAAAATTTCCTTTCTGTTTTGTTTTTGTTTGCAGTTGCAATTTTCCTTTCTGTGTATCCCAGTTTTGGGTCACCGGATCCTGTGGAGTTGGATTCTACTTGAAGACTTGATCATCATTCTTGCTTCCTGACCGCATCGCATTTGGATCATTTTTTGGCAAGATATTGCTGCCGGTTTCCATGACAGTTTCCTATTACCGGTTGCTTGGACCTATTCTAGTGATCTACCAGAACCCCTTTTGAAGTTTGCGGAGCCTTGGGCGTTGATTTCGATGTTCCTTGGTGTGTGGCCGACCTTTTCCCGCAATCCACGTTTCATCCTTTGGATTTTCTAGAGGAATCTCTTGGTGGAGGCCGACCTTGTTATTTTCATGTTAAGTCTCGTTCTTCGGGTTTTGATCCCTTTTGGGTCGATTGGATCCTTTGGATCGATATATATATATATATCTATATATATATATATATATATATATATATATATATATATATATATATATATATATATATATATATATATATAATTACGCATTGGAATGTAATCAATCAAGAAGAGAATCAAGTAGCTAGACTGTGCGTAGAAAATAGATCATAAGATTCAAGGTCCCGGTTGTGACATATTCTACCAGGCCTATGAGTCAGTATGTTGTAACCCGATTGTTACCGGTTGGATGTAATCAAATTTCATGCAATAAAACAATCTGTTTTGCATTGCCTCAATCATATCTTTGTGTTTATGTTGTGTTTACTCTTGCTAACCAGTCCGGATTGATCTCTTTGAAGTCCCTCCTCATCGGTGACTGCTTCAAGTGGTATCAGAGCGAAGTTTCGTTCCGGAGGTTGCGTGTCCTGAAATTTTGTTGTAGGGTGGCAGACTGTGGATCTGACCTGCAGCTATAGAGGACTAGCGTGAGCAATGGCATGAAGAGGAGCTAGGAATGGTGGAGCGCGGGGATGCAGACCCTGTTGTGATGGAGATGTTGTGAGGTATAGCAGCCTGGTTAGAAGCCATGGAGATAGCCTAGAGAAGAGGCTGACATATTGAAGATGTAAGTGAAGATGAAGGAGAAGAAGCCTTGACAAAACAAGCAAACCTACTGGTGGTTGATCTGGATGAGGAAATGTTTTTTGAGGGTTTTGAGTAGGGCGAATACTAAACCTCATTTTACCGCACCATAATATGATGGGAAGTTAGATTTAGATGAATTGATGGATTGGATCTCGGAGATGGAGAAGTATTTCGATTTTGAAAACATTACAGAAGAGAGGAAGGTGAAATATGTCTATACTCGGTTGAAGGTCATGCATCTCTTTGGTGTAAGCATTTGCAAGTTGATAAACAAAGAAGAGATAAAGAGAAGATTAAGACATGTGATCGGATGATTGCTAAGTTGAAGTCAAAGTTTGTGCCAGTGAATTATCAAGTGGATTTGTTCCGGAAGTTGCAGAATTTGAGACAGAAGGAATCTAGTTTGAAGGAGTACACCGAAGCATTTTACAAGTTGAATATTAGATCCAGACATGTTGATGATGGAATTGAACAAGTTGTAAGATATTTGAATGGATTGTGGATGTCTATATAAGATGAATTGAGTTTGATCAAATTGGAGAGTGTTGAAGAGGCTTACCAGTATGCCCTAAAGGCAGAAGAGAAGTTAAACAAAAGACATGAGCAAAGGCAAAGAGGTAGAGGTGGAAGGTTTACCAGAGGAAGATTTCAAGGAAGAAGAGGATATACCGGAGGAAGAGGAACCAATACATATCAAAACAAGGACAAGGAAGTGAGCAAAGAAGATAATTCATACCGGAAGGATGATAGAAATTTCTACCGAAGGAGAGAATCAGATGGTTACCGGAATGAGAATTCTAGGAGACAAGACAAGAGGACATTCATAGGAACCTGTTTTACGTGTGGAGGAGAAGGAAATCATGCATTCGAGTGTAAGAAGACAAAAAATACCAGAAGAGCAGCAGTGGTGGAAGAAAACCCCACTGGATCAGACAATAAACCAGAAGATGGAGAACTGTTGATGACAAGGAGAGCTTTGTGTCATGCGGAGGAGATGAAGAGCCCTTGCAAAGAAGAATCTGTTCAAGACTAGATGTAAGGTATCTCGTAAGTGTTGTAAAGTTGTTATTGATAGTGGTAGTTCAGATAATCTTGTTTCAGAAGAGATGGTGAATAAGTCGAAATTGGAGAGATTGAAACACCCCAAGCCTTATCAAATAGAATGGATTTAGGATGAACATAAGTTGTTAGTAAGTGAGCAATGTTTGGTGAAATTGAAAATTGGGAATTATCATGATGAAGTCTTGTGTGATATTATGCCTATGGATATTTGCTATCTTTTGTTGGATAGACCTTAGCAGCTTGATAGACAAGCAGTACATGATGGGAGGAAGAATACATACACTATTGTGGCCAATGGGATGAAGAAAACCTTGTTGCCTTTGGAGGAACCTTTGAAGAATGAAGTTTGTACGAATGCTATAATCTGTTTAGTAGATGGAAGGAAATTCATGGATGGACTGAGACACGAGAAGGTGTGTTTTGACTTAATTCCTAAGAAGATTGAGAGACCAGAACCAGAAGGAGAACATCCGAAAGAGATAAGAGATTTATTGACAAAATATGAGGACATCATTTTAGATAATGTACCTGATGGATTGCCACCTGTGAGAAGTATTAGTCATTGCATGGACTTGGTTCCTGGAACTAGTTTGCTTAACAAAGTTGCACACCGGTTGACACCGACAAAAAATGAAGAACTGAATAGACAAGTGCATGAGCTGTTGAAGAAAGGTTTGATCAAGGAAAGTCTGAGCCCTTGTGTAGTACCAATAGTATTAGCACCTAAGAAGAATGGAGAATGGAGAATGTGTACCAATTTAAGAGCAATAAACAAGATCACTGTGAAATACCGGGTTCCTTTGCCTAGGATGGATGACATAATGGACTGTTTGAGTGGAGCAAAATACTTTACAAAGATAGATTTGAAGAGTGGATATCATCAGATCAGGATTAGAGAAGGTGATGAGTGGAAAACAACATTTAAGACAAATGAAGGACTGTATGAATGGTTGGTGATGCCCTTTGGATTGACTAATGCACCAAGTACTTTCATGAGGTTGATGAATGAGGTATTGAAGAAATTACTGGGTAAGTTTGTTATTGTGTATTTGGATGACATTTTGATTTGCAGTTAGACAAAAGAGGAGCATTTGTTGCAGTTAAGACAAGTTTTACAGAGGTTGAGAGAAGAAAAGTTGCTGATAAATATCAAGAAGTGTACTTTCATGAAGGATGAGTTAGTCTATTTGGGATTTGTGATATCTGAGGATGGTTTGAAGATGGACCATGAGAAAGTGAAAGCAATTGTTGAATGGCCTACACTGGAAAGCATTGGAGAGGTAAGATCATTTCATGGATTGGATAGTTTTTACAGGAAGTTTATTAGAAATTTCAGTACAGTTTGTAACCCTATGACTGAGACCATGAGAGGAGATCGGAAGGAATTCAAGTGGACCACCAGAGCAAACAAAAGTTTTGAACTGTTGAAGCAGAAAGTGACTGAGCAACATGTGTTGGCTTTCTGGATTTCAATTTAGTATTTCAACTGGATTGTGATGCAAGTGGAACAACAATAGGAGTAGTCTTGAGTCAAGATGGAAGAGCAATAGCCTATTATAGTGAGAAATTGAATGATGTTCGGATAAGATATTCAGTGTATGATGAGGAGTTTTATGTCATAGTTCAAGCCTTGTAGAAGTGGAGACATTACTTGTTGCCTAAGGAGTTTGTGTTGTATACAGATCATTAAGCTTTGTAGTTTTTGAACAATCAGAGTAAGTTGAATCAGAGACATATGAGATGGGTAGAATTCTTGCAGAGTTACACCTTTGTATTAAAGCATAGAAGTGGGAAATCTAACAAAGTTGTTGATGCATTGAGTAGGAGAATAAATTTGTTGATAGAGATGAGAATGACAATATTAGGATTTGAAGATTTGAAGACCTTGTATGATGAAGACCCGGGTTTTGGAGAACCTTGGAAAGCATGTAGAGAACCAGTTATGGTAAACATAAGAAAATGGTTGGATTATTTCATTCAGGATGGGATGTTATTCAGAGGAGTTCAGTTGTGCATACCTAAGAGTTCTACGGGGGAGAATCTGATAAAGGAGAAACATAGTGGAGGTTTAGTTGGACGTTTTGGCATTAACAAAACAATAGCATTGGTGAGTGAGCAATACTTTTGGCCCCAAATTCATAAGGATGTTAAGAGATATGTGCAGAGTTGTAGAGTTTGTCAAGTTGCAAAAGGTAGTAGTCAGAATGTGGGATTGTATAAACTTTTGACAGTGTCGGTAAGACCTTGGGAGGATATAAGCATGGATTTTGTACTTGGATTGCCTAAGACATCAAGAGGGAATGATTCTATATTTGTGGTAGTGGATAGATTCTCAAATATGGCTCATTTCATTCCTTGTAAGAAGACATCAGATGCATTGCATGTAGAAGACCTATTTTTCAAGGAAGTGGTGAGATTGCATGGATTAGCTAAGAGCATAGTTTTAGATAGAGATACTAAGTTTGTTGGCTATTTTTGGAGAACAATTTGGAAAAATATGAAGACGGATTTGAAGTTCAGTTCTACTTTTCATCCATAGACTAATGGACAGACATAAGTTATCAACCAGAGTTTGGGAAATTTGTTGAGATGTTTAGTGGGAGATAAAACTGGAGGTGGGATTTGATTCTTGCACAAGAAGAGTTTGCCTACAATAATTCAGTGAAGAAGTACCGAAAGAACACCTTTTGAAATTGTTACTAGAGTGCATCCTAGAGGGATATCGAAATTGAGAGACTTTAGCAATGAAGATCAGAGAAGTTCAAAAGCAGAAGACTTTGCAGATCACATGGCAGCATTGCATATTCAGGTTAAACAACATTTGGAAGACATGAACAACAAGTATAAGGAGAAGGCAAATGAGAAGAAGAGACATAAGGAATTTGAATTTGGTGATGAAGTGATGGTATATTTGAGAAAAGAGAGATTCCCGGTTGGAACTTATAATAAGTTGATGATGAAGAAGTTTGGACCTTGTAAGATTTTGAGGAAGTTCAGTTTTGGAAATGCATATGAAGTGGAGTTACTGAATAGTCTAAGTATTTCACCTATATTCAACATTGCAGATCTTCATGAGTATCATGAATCAGAATTCAGTGAGGACAGTGTTGCAAACTTGTAGAAACAGTTGCCCCGGAAGGAACCAGATCAGATTGAAGAGATTTTAGATTGTAGGATTGGGCATAGTAACTGAAGCAGTGAGTATAAGGAATATCTTGTGAAGTGGAAGTGGAAGGACAAACTGGTTGAAGATTTATTTTGGATTTCTCTTGAAGAGGTAGACCACCTTGGTTTCCCTCTCACCTCGGAAAAGTGAGAGGTTCACTTTTTCAATAACCTCGGATGTCTAATGCAGGAGCATCCCCGGTTCATTGCAATCTTGCATCGACCTAAAACATTTTCCTTTCTGTTTTGTTTCTGTTTGCAGTTTCAGTTTTCCTTTCTGTGTGTCTCGGTTTTGGCTCACCAGATCTTGTGGAGTTGGATTCTACTTGAAGACATGATCATCTTTCTTTCTTTCTAACCGCGTCTCATTTGGATCATTTTTTGGCAAGATATCGCTACCAGTTTCCATGACAATTTCCTATTACCGGTTGTTCCTTTGTTACCGGTTGCCTGGACCTATTCTAGTGATCTATCAGAATGCCTTCCAAAGTTTGCGGAGCCTTGGGTGTTGATTCCGATGTTCCTTGGCGTGTGGCTGACCTTTTCCCGTGATTCACGTTTCATCCTTTGGATTTTCCAGAGGAATCTCTTGGCGGAGGCCGACCTTGTTATTTTCATGTTAGGTCTTGTTCTTCGGGTTTTGATCCCTTTTGGGCTGACTCAATCCTTTGGATTGATATATATATTTGTAATTACGCATTGGAATGTAATCAATCAAGAATAGAATTAAGTAGGTAGACAATGTGTAGAAGATAGATCATAAGATTCAAGGTCCCGGTTGTGACTTATTCTACTAGGCATGTGAGCCGGTATGTTGTAACTTGATTGTTACCGGTTGGATGTAATCAAATTTCATGCAATAAAATAATCTATTCTGCATTTGCCTCCATCATATCTTTGTGTTTCCATTGTGTTTACTCTTGCTGACTGGTCCAGATTGATCTCTTTGAGGTCCCTCCTCACCGATGACTACTTCAGAAGTAGACACAAAATCAAACCATGATAAAGTAGACATAAAATATGAAGAAGACATAATGAGCTAAAATATAATCTTGGAATATAGAACATTCACTTGTCATAACTGTAAAACTCTCTTTGGATGGAAGCCTCACTGGAATAAATTAGATTTCACATTTATTTTATCTTGTTAACTTAATGTGGGGGAGGATGTTTGTCACCCCCATGATGATGAATCTTAGATGACAAACCAATCTGCTGCTAACTCACTCGAACTCGCACTAAGATGAGCTAGGAGATAACAAAACTAAAACTAGTACTTAAGTGGAAGTAATTGATGAATCAAAATACAGAGATAGAAAAATACAAGAAAATGAATTAACAAAACAATACAGAATCAAAAGAATATTATACCATAGAGGTAGGGAACTCTCGGGTTCTGGACGCTAGTGCAAGGTGTGGACTACAACGCGACGTGCTGTCATCTGTACGACTTGAGAACAAAAAAACTTCCATAAAGTCTTCTATAGCTTCTTTCCTGTTAGGATAACTGGTGGACAACTGAGAGGGAGGGGGGGTGAATCTGTTGTCAACAGATTATGTGAATGAAAGCACTTAAAATCTTTTATCGGAATATAAGAAAATAGATACCAGAATAACTGATAAAGCATTAAAGCATAATTGAAAACCAGAGAATCAATACCATGCAACTATAGCACATAACACCATGATTTGTACGTGTGAAACCAGGTAAAGGGAAAAAACACGGTGGGAAACCCTACCCACAGTCAGATGATACTTTTACAGAAAGTATATGATTACAATAGGGTTTGCACATGCAGAAAGGCATACTACCTAGAGCGCACTGCTCATCACAATGGAGTATCACTGACTACAAAAGAGGTCAAGCACCTCAAAATATCTGGACAACGATCTGGAAAGAAGAACTACCTGTGATAGCATAAAAAATGCCAGATTACAGTCCTGATTAAGCTCAATACCGGAGGTCTAAAACCTCGTACATAAACCCAACTTGATCACCTATGATCGACCAAATCCTCTGCACAAATGATTATTACATTATTTGCTCCTTGCCTATGATCTACAATGAGATCTTACATATATATATATATATATATATATATATATATATATATATATATATATATATATATATATATATATATATATACAAGCCTTGGACCTAAACAATTAGGTCGGCCACCCAAATGATAATTCAATAAATCGATTACATAATCCTGAAATAAAATCATAAACCATGTCAGCCTAAGGCCAAACAAATATCATCCAATCAATAAAACATCCCATAAGCGCATCAGAAGGATCCACCAACACATTTCATGAAACCGGTCCATAACCTAGATAACACCTAACCTAAATTAGATCCACACACGCCAAAGAAATGACACCAATCGTCAAGGCATGAACACAATCACCATTAACATCCTGAATCCCTTCTAGAAGCTGCACCAACACCACTTATGCATTATATCAAAGATCTTCAATAAATCTTTGTCGGTGAAACCCTTACCAGACCTACAAAGCAGACTTACTAGAGCATAAGATAGCATCTGATCATCAAGTCAATACCAACTGACTGAAACATACTTCAGAAGCATATGAACCATTCATACAAACTTATTCCATCATCCAGATCATACTAATGACAATCAACTGATAATCTTCCCAATCCAATCCTTCTACTGGAAGCTGGTAAACAACCATAACAGATAGTGTTGACATCAATGACAAAACATCAATGCAACACATAATCAATTCCTTCATATTTCCAACAATCTCCCCCTTTGGCATTGATGACAACACTAGATGTGAAAAACATCCAAGTGCCAAGAAATGCCAAACAAGTCTTCCCCTATGGAAGACAACCAACAATCTCCCATAAAATGATATAGCAATGAAGCTCTGAACCAAATTTGAATCAAAAGACCAAATACCACCAAACTCCCCCTGAGGAGTGTAATCAATCTAAAAAATAAATATCAATGGTTTTTCACATATATTCCTCCCCCTTTGACAACAATGCCAAAGATATGACATAGATATCAAACATAATATGAAAACTCTAAATCTCAAGGCTAGCTACTCCCCCTGAGTAGTAGCATTATTTCATCAATCCAGAGCAAAAGATAGCTCTGATAATGCATAATGGACTGATGCAGATCTGCATTACCAGAGGGGTAGAAACCCCCAATCTGTCTCTTAAATGCTCAAATAATTCTCGGGACAAAGGTTTAGTGATGATGTCTGCTATCTGTTCTTTAGTGTTCACATAAATCAATCTGAATTCTTTTGCTTCCACCTTTTCCTTCAAAAAGTTATACTTGATTGATATGTGCTTAGTCTTGGAGTGAAATACCAGAGTCTTTGATATGTCAATAGCTGCATAGTTATCACAAGGAATAACAACTGGATCATTACAACTCACTTGTATATCCTTCAACATCTGCTTCATCCACAGAACTTGAGTGTAATTAGTTGCGGCTGCAACATCTTCAACAGTAGATAAAGAAATGCATGACTACTTCTTGTTGATCCATGAAACCAATTTCTTCCCAAGAAAGAATGCTCCACCGGATGTGCTCTTCCAGTCATCAACATCACCTGCCCAATCTGCATTTGTATATGCACATAAAGTAAAGTCATCATCTTTAAGGTACCATAAACCATATTCAGTTGTTCCTTGAAAATACCAAAATATCCTTTTTATTGCACTTTCATGATTCTCTCTTGGATTACTTTGAAATCTTGATACAATACCGACTGCATTCATTATATCCGATCTAGTCTGAGTTAAATATAGCAAACCACCAATCATCGATTTATATCTTGTAGGATTTACTGGAGGGGATACAACTTTAATTGACAATTTTTCACTTGTAACCATAGGAGTACTAACCGGATTGGAATTTTCCACACCAAATTTCTTCAATAATTCCCTTAGATACTTAGTTTGATGGATAAAGATTCCTTTGTCAATCTGAGTAATCTACAAACCTAGAAAAAATCTTATTTCTCTAGTCATAGACATTTCAAATTCACTCTTCATATTATCAGAGAATTCCATGCACAATTTTTCTTCACCTCCAAAAATGATATCATCAACAAATACTTCAATAATCATAATATCATCATTAGTGATCTTATGGTATAGGTTACTGTCAGTGTTACCTTTTATAAAATAAAGCTTCAAAAGATACTTATCCAACCTTGCATACCAAGCTCTAGGAGCCTATTTTAATCCATATAGGGCTTTCCTTAATCTACAAACCATATTTTTATCATCTGTCAGTAAAAATCCATCAGGTTACTCAATAAAGACTTTCTCTTCAAGTTCTCCATTCAGAAATGCACACTTAACATCCATTTGATAGACCTTGTAGTTCTTATAGGCAGCATAAGCAAGAAATAGTCTAACAACTTCAATTATGGCTATTGGTGTAAAAGTTTCACCATAATCAATTCCTTCCTTCTAAGAATATCCTTTGCAGACCAATCTAGCCTTGTTTCTTACAACTTGTCCATCCTCATTTAGTTTGTTTCTAAAACCCATTTAGTTCCAATGACATTCTTATTTTTCAGGCCGGAGAACCAAAGTCCAAGTATTGTTCTTTTCTATTTGATCTGATTCATCTTCCATAGCTTCCATCCAACATTCATCTTTACAAGCTTCAATTACTGATGCCAGTTTAATCCGAGAAATGAAACATACCTCTTGATTTGCTAATATTCTTCTGGTCATAACTCCCTTGTTTTTGTCTCCAATGATCTGATTTTCAGAATGATTTAGCCTTACATACCTTGGTGTTTTCTGATTTTCAGGTTCTCTGTGTTGCTCTTCAGTTACAACTGAGTTTTTTGATGATGGCGAGGTAACTGGTTCAAAATTTTGTTCTGGTACAGACATTACTAGATCAATTATGATCATTTCCACTGCCAGTTCTCTGTCATAAGATTTAGCTTGGTCTTTGTGTTGCTCATCCACTTTCACATTAGCGCTCTCCACAATTCTCTGCAATCTTTTGTTATAACATCTATATTCTTTTCTCTTAGTTGAATAACCAAGCAATATTCCTTCATCACATCTAGGGTCAAACTTTCCAATGGAATCATCTCTTTTGATATAACACTTACTTCCAAAGATTCTGAAATACTTAAGAGTAGAGGAATGACCAAACCATAATTCATAAGGTGTCTTACCAATATCTTATTTGATATGAACTCGAAATGTATAAACCACTGTACTTACTACTTCTCTCTAGTAGATATGAGGCAAATTAGATTCCATCATCATGGTTCTGGCTGCATCCAAAATGGTTTCGTTCTTTCTTTCTACAATGTCATTCTGCTGAGGTGTCCGGGGTGTAGATAATTGTCTCCTAATGCCATTTTTCTCACAATAGTTATTGAATTCACCATATGTGAATTCACCACCTTGATTTGATCTTAAACACTTGATTTTCATCCCTATCTCTGTCTCAACCATAGCTTTAAAGATCTTGGATTTCTCAAAGGCTTCAAATTTCTCCCTTAGAAAAGCAACCCACATCATTCTAGAATAGTCATCCATGATTAACATGAAATATCTATCTCCTTGAAAGCTTCTTGTATTAGTAGGACCACATAGGTTAGTATGAATCAAATCAAGAATACCATAAGATTTATCAGGTATGCTTTTAAAAGAAGTTCTGATTTGCTTACCCATTCGACATTCCTTACATACTGGATTATGAGGCTTCACAATCTTAGGTAAATCTCTAAATGCCTTAGTTGAATTCATCTTTACAATGCAATCAAAATTTACATGACACAACCTTTTATGCCATAGCCAACTTTCATCAATATGTGTAATCAAACATGTTTTTTCACCAGAGTTCAAATGAAAGATGTTACCTTTTGTCTATGTACCAGTTGCAATCTCCAATCTTGATTTGCTAATGTTTTTGCACTTTCCATCCTTGAATTGTAATTGAAATCCTTTGTCTACCAACTGTCCTACACTCAAAAGATTATGCTTCATACCTTCAACATAATAGACATTTTTAGTGTTATGCTTACCATCCAATGAAATGGTTTCTCTTCCTTTGATCATGCATGCTTTGTTATTACCAAATCTGATTTGACCACAATCAAATTCTTGCAGGGTTGGAAAATTTCTTTTGTCTCCTCCATATGATGAGAACATCCACTGTCTATTACCCATTCATCTTTGTCTTCAACTTTTGCTGCAAGGGCCTTTTCCTCATTTTTTATAACAGGTTCCGGATCATCTTCCTTCATAGCATAAAATACCCAGTCTCTTCCATTGTCAGATCCACTAGCTGAATCTCCTACCGGTTCTTCCTCTGAGTCATCGTTTACTCCTTCCTCATTAGCATAGTAGCATGATTTGTTTTTGTTTCTCCTGTACTTATGCTTGATCTGATATTCAGGGTTAGGCTTAAAAGATCTTCTTGCTATTTTTTCCAATTTTGAATTCCTTTCAGGACATCTAGATGCAAAATGACCTATCTTATTACATGCAAAACATTTGAAAGGAGATTTTCCTTCATACTTACTTCCTATCGGACATTTAGGTATCCTTCTACCAAATAGGGCTTCAAGTTTCTCAAGCTCTTCATCTTCTCTCCTAATCTCTTCCAATTCCTTTGCATACAAAAATTTCCAATCTTGCTTGCAGGTTGATGATGTAGATGCCTTAAATGCAATATCAATCTTTGCAGCTCCTGGAGGACCAAATTCTTCAAGCTCAAAAGTGGATATCTTCCCAACAAGAGTATCTCTATTGACAGAATAATTAGGCATGGTTCTTATCTCATTAATTTCAGTTACCTTCATCTTGTATGCCGGTGTCAAAACCCTTAATACTTTTGAAACAATCTCTTCCTCGCTCAGAGATCCACCACAATATTGAATTCCTAATACAATTTCATTTACCCTTTCCATGAATGCAAAAATTATTTCATCTTCCTCCATCTTCAAGTTTTCATATCTTACCTGGTAACATTCAAGTTTTGCAATTTTAATAGTGGGATCACCTTCATTTAGAGTCTCCAACTTGTCCCATATAGCTTTTGCTGATGATTTATCTGATAATCGCATGATCTGCTGATTTGATAAGGCGCTTAAGAGGGCTTCTCTAGCTCTACAATCATTTTCAATGTTCTTTTCTAAGTTTGCCGATGTAGGATTGCCAGATGTCGGATCATGAGGAGTGTAACCTTTCTGAGTTATTTCCCAAATTTCCTTTCCAATGCATCTTAAATAAGTCTCCATCCAAATTTTCATACTCCATAGTTTGTTCCATCAATCCTAGGGCTATCCTTCTAATAAACAATAGCTGAACTATTAGTTGCCATAGGATCCTCCTCAAGTGGTTAGGCTTCTGCAAAAAAGGACCAGGCTCTGTGGTGCAGGAGCACCCTTCCTAACTCTTTCTCTTTCTTTGTTTTGTTGGTGTTATGCTTCTTATGAAGCCATTGTACATAAAATAATGAGCCATGTGCTCATAGGTCCTAGTTAGGGTCCTAGTGGAGATCTTAGGGGTCATGAGTCAAGATTATGATTTTCTTGAAAATGGAGGGTATGTGTGTCCTTGAAGTGTTTAGGGGTCCTTTATAACATGGTGGTGTCCTTAGATTGGCCCAATGTGGGTCTAGGAGTCATAAAAAGCAACATTGGGAAAGTTGCTCAAAAGTTGCAAAAGTTGCATGACAACTTTTAAAAGTTGTCAAGCAACTTTTCCACCATGATGTCAAGTTCTTTAGGTTAGTGTGGAAAACCCTAGTTTGGGCACATAGACCAAGGCAAAGGTAGTATAAGTACTTTCAAACCCTAAATTCATGGGTTGGATGTCAGACTGTGTACGGCCCTAGCAAAAAGATCAGACTGAGACTGTAAAACTGTTACCAGTTAGTTTGAATGAAGAAAACAAGCAAATTAATGGATTGAGATACGTCCAAAAATGTGTGGTTTGTCTTTCATGTTGTAGAAAATTTCATTTCAAGAAATTAGTTTAAGTTTTTACTTGCAGATTGAGTGAGTTTGTAAATAGTTTGTAAACTGTCTTCTTACTGTCCAGTTTTGGACAGGATTGTGTAAATGAAGTCTTAACTCCATTCCCCATTGTGGAACCACCATGAAACAATGGGGAATGGATGTGAAGACCTTTTACTATAGACCCAAGCAAGCAAGGCCCTTCAAAATGTAGGAAGGCCAAGAAAAGACCTACTCCTAGGCGAGACTGGACAGTGCCCGATTAGGAGAGGTTAGATTGCAGAGGTCTTGGAGAGAAAGGTTAGACATAGGGGAGTACATCCTTTGGAGGAGGTATAGAGGAGTGCTATAAGAATCATTGGTGTGAAGGAGGAGCCTCCACCAATCCAAACAAGGTGGCTAACACACAAAACCTTCACTGTGACCCAGGCAGACCACAAAACCCTCACAAAACCCTTAAAAACCCCCAAAATTCGCACTAGGCACTGTACGACCACTTGGAGGCCCAAAACCTAGAAAATCCTTGAGCCTTTGCCAATTGAATGATAGTCCATTTTGGGAGTTAGGGTTGTTTGTGCATCGTTTGTGAGAGAGAGCCCTAGAAGACCGGTTAAGAGGCCTAATTGGTCATAATCCTTGTAGTCCTGTTTGTAAGCAAAAACACAAAAAAATGAAATCGGTAGAAAGGATGAAGGTAGAAACTTCTTGGGGGCACATGGAGGGATGTAAAACATGGTTTAAGACCTAATTTAACCTTTCTAAGACCTTGGAAAGTGTGGAACAAGCCTTAGCCCTTATTAGCCATAGTAAGGGATTTTGAGTCTCATGAGTAGGTGAGACCTTAGCAGCAACATAGCAACTCATTGGTGGGTGGATTGGGCAAGGTCAGGGGAGTCCTCAAGAAAAGGGAGTCCTAGAGACCATAGGGTGTGAGGAGAACACCAGGTGATCCAAGGAAAGGATCCAGGAGCATAGACTAGGCTAGTCTATCTCAAACCCCATCCCATTAGATTGGTATCAGAGCAAGTTCAAGACACTTGGAATAGACCCGACTCTCATCTCTTCTTCTATTTCTTAAGTTGTGTGCAAAGGGGGAGTATGGTACAGGAGCACCCTTCCTAACTCTTTCTCTTTCTTTGTTTTATTGGTGTTATGCTTCTTATGAAGCCATTGTACATAAAATAATGATCCATGCGCTCATAGGTCCTAGTTAGGGTCCTAGTGGAGATCTTAGGGGTCATGAGTCAAGATTATGATTTTATTGAAAATGGAGGGTATGTGTGTCCTTGAAGTGTTTAGGGGTCCTTTATAACATGGTGGTGTCCTTAGGTTGGCCCAATGCGGGTCTAGGAGTCATAAAAAGCAACATTGGGAAAGTTGCTCAAAAGTTGCAAAAGTTGCATGACAACTTTTCCACCATGATGTCAAGTTCTTTAGGTTAGCATGGAAAACCCTACTTTGGGCACATAGATCGAGGCAAAGGTAGTATAAGTACTTGCAAACCCTAAATTCATGGGTTGGATGTCAAACTTTGTACAGCCCTAGCAAAAAGATCAGACTGAGACTGTAAAACTGTTACTAGTCAGTTTGAATGAAGAAAACAAGCAAATTAATGGATTGAGATACATCCAAAACTGTGTGGTTTGTCTTTCATGTTGTAAAAAATTTCATTTCAAACAATTAGTTTAGGTTTTTACTTGCAGATTGAGTGAGTTTGTAAATAGTTTGTAAACTGTCTTCTTACTGTCCAATTTTGGACAGGATTGTGTAAATGAAGTCTTAACTGCATTCCCCGTTGTGGAACCACCATGAAACCATGAGGAATGGATTTGAAGACCCTATACTATAGACCCAAGCAAGCAGGGCCCTTCAAAATGCAGGAAGGCCAAGAAAAGACCTACTCCTAGGCGAGACTGGACAATGCTCGGTTAGGAGAGGTTAGATTGTAGAGGTCTTGGAGAGAAAGGTTGGACAGAGGGGAGTACATACTTTGGAGGAGGTGTAGAGGAGTGTTAGAAGCATAATTGGTGTGAAGGAGGAGCCTCCACAAATCCAAACAAGGTGGCTAACACACAAAACCTTCACTGTGACCCAGGCAG